>NW_027110698.1:0-432 GCF_000696795.3 Halyomorpha halys | reverse complement strand
AGGACATTGATGGGGCTTCTCACCTGTGTGATGGCTCATTATATGTCTTTTTATATTTCCAGATATTACTGATTTATAATCACAGTGAGGACATTGATGGGTCTTCTCACCTGTGTGATGGCTCATTATATGACTTTTCAAACATCCAGAGGTTACTGATTTATAATCACAGTAAGGACATTGATGGGGCTTCTCACCTGTGTGACGGGCCATAATATGATTTTTCATATTTACAGATTGGTCTGATTTATAATCACAGTAAGGACATTGACCGGATTTCTCACCTCTGTGACGGACCATTTTATGTTTTTTCAGATTTCCAGATCGTTCTGATTTATAATCACAGTGAGGACATTGACATGATTTCTTTCCTGTATGGCAACTATCCTTGATACCTATAAGCAATAAATTATCATATAAAAAATGAAATAA
>NW_027110697.1:0-4900 GCF_000696795.3 Halyomorpha halys | reverse complement strand
TATAAGGAATGGGACCTAAGATACTACCTTGAGGAACACCGGCGGACTGAGAAAAGAAGGAATAAATGATAACGAGTAGGCTAGGTTATGATTTACTTTAAAGGTTCTATCAGTGAGATAGGAGCGGATTATAAGGAAATATAGGAAGAAAAATAAATAAATAAGTAATATGTTAAGTAAATTACTACGCATTAAGTAAAATAAATTATATACTATATTTACAATCTCGAACTAAAGAATCCCGAGCCCACACTATCCTCCACGTTTAAGGGGTAGAGCAAGGCTATTCGAGATCCCACCGCAGCCTTCTCACCACGTCACTATTAATGGGCTTGTGGAGGCTCGTGGGCCAGTGGAGGCTGAGTAAGTGCGCTAAAGCTGCACCAATGAGCGGTGCATCTGGCCATTGCCAGTACTTCAATTGAATAAATTATTAATGCTATCTCTTAAATATTGAAAAAGAAAATACCATTTAAAAAGTAAATTAAGAATTAAAGAAAACAATAAAAAAAAAGGACATGTATAATGGCCTCGAAAGGTAGGCAAATATGTAAGAGCTTACAATGGGAATTCCCTTTTGCAGAGCAGAGAAGCTAGGGTTTGAAAAGGACGGAGGCAAGTAGAGCCAAGCCGACAGGCGAGGGCAAGCTCCCATTACCTACTTCAAATTAAAGAAGAGGGCTTTGCGGCCTTGAAGCAATCTCGTAAACAGGGGATAATGCCACGGTCGAGGGTGATATTAGGCAAGCGGGAAATTGCCTTGGGGCCAACGTCGTCGCCAAATGCAAATTGCTATTTTTCTTCTGGGGAAAATTATGTTCCCACGAGGGGTAGCTCTTGTGTCAATTTGTTTCTTGAATCACTTATCTCGTTCTGAAAGGATTTATTTCCTCCGTTAAACATGGAAGCAAGAAAACAAACGATTATTTTCAATGTGAAGATGCCACATTTTTCTTATCCGAGATTCTTTTCTTTCCCAGATTTATTAATTCGGACGGATGTTTACTTAACCAGTTTAGTAATTGCAAATATATTTAAACTTAAATAATAATTGTGCCAATTAATACAATTAAATAAAATAAATACTAGAGGTATAACTTCAGAAGATATTCTTCCTAACTGAGACAAAAATAATTTAATGAATTATTCGCATTCAGCATACATAAGCAAAATCGCTTAGTACAAGAGCCCAAGAGGAAAAAAAACAGTTATTTCACCCCAATTTTTGATTACATTTATGAAAACTATGTATGATTACTAGTCAAAATTAACGAGTCTGCCAAGTATAGGCAGGGGGAATAAAAAATGGCACCTGTTTCAAAATGCTAAAAATAAGTCATTTTTCATTCGAAGCTCTATATCTTTAAAACTACCAAAACAATAGAAAATATAAGAGAACATCATTTAAAGTAGAGTAAATTTGCTAAAATATAGCCCTAATAGAGCTGTCTACATTCAATAGTTCTCGAGAAATAGCTTTGGAAAAAACAATAAATTTCTTAAAATAAATTAACTAACTACTAATCTTTCAGTACATTTTTAAGAAAGGTTACTTCTTATGAAGCTATATCTCGAGAACTATTGGACGTAAATAGCTCTATTAGGGCTAATATTTCAGCAAATTTACTCTTCTTTAAATGGTGTTCTTTTAGATTTTCTAATGTCGTGGGTAGTTTTTAAGCTATAGAACTTCGAATGAAAAATTAATGTTTTGAAACAGACGCCATTTTTTATTCCCCCTACCTATACTTTGCAGATTCATCAGTTTTAACTAGTAATTATACATAGTTTTCATTAAAGTAATCAAAAATTGGGGTGAAATAACTGCCTTTTTTTCTTCTCAGCTCTTGTACTAGATGAAATATTGGTTTTCTACATTTTTAAAATTATTTTCTATAACCTAAAACCCTTGGTTTGTTACTTTATGACAATGGATCGTCGTAATCGAAAAAATTGAAAATAAATAGAATTTCACAAATATGCATATGGTTGATCAAGATACATCTACACAATCTAAGATACTACGAGGAGGATTTATTCTGATTTGTTACTGAAATCATAGGTCACTCCAAGATGATAATGGGAAAGTCATAAGCGTCTTGCCAACTTTCCGATTGCATGAAATTTGATATGGTTTGAAATTAAGAGTTAGCTACGTTTCGGTTCTATACTTCCGTTTAAGTATCCACAAAATATTACAGTGTTGCCATTTATCGCTAATTGTTCCTCGTATCTTATCTTAGAGATAAAAAAATGATATTATGATATAAAATATCATAAAATAATGTATTATTAGATGAAGATAATAATAGAATAAAATTATATATTATTGTTATTATTACGACAGACCGTAGAGGTCCAAGGCCTTGCGCGATGTACGTAGGAAATACGTGGTGCGTCTCATGACGTGGTTTTCATAAGGTGGGTTCGTCACTACCACGCCTACTTTTGTGAGTGCCACCCATTGGCTAACGGGCCTCACTAATACCTCACTTGTGAGTGAGTATTGTATAATTATATGCTTGAAAAAATCTCGGATAGGGCCGGGGACTCGATCTCGTAACCATTGGGTTGGCAGACAGACGCGTTACCACGCTGCTACCATCACAATAAATATATATATATATATAAAACCTTCCTAATTGTTCATACATTTAAGCTGATTTGATATGATTAGCATGGGCGTAGGCAGAGGGAGGCAGTGGAAAGCAGGAGGGAATCACAACTCCCCTTCCCCCCTCCCTAGATTTTTAAGACTTTAGAAAAAAAAGAAAGAAAATAGAGAACTTATTTGATAGATGATTTATTTCTAGACACATGCTATAATTAGTAAGGTAACATTGCTGAGTTGACATGGATTACAAGATCACCTTCGAGGGATTAGATGGGTACACGTCTATTATTTTGTAAAAAAGGTAAGATTGAATGGGCGCAATTATTCCTCATATACTTATCTCTCAAAATAATGGGGCAAAACGAATAAAAAATAACCTTTTTTAGATTCTATTCTTCCTAATATAACTTACAGTTTGGAATTTTAATAATATCAAAATGTTTGTTGAAAATAAATCAACGAAGGCAACCATCGTAGAGGTGGTTAATATTTTTACCAGCAATCCCAGAAGGCTGATGCATTGCAAACCTCTTCATCTCCTCTTATATTTTTGTATTTATTTGTGTATTGTTTGTATTTATATTCAATAATTAGGTTAATGCTCGATTTTCAAGTCTCAATTACAATAATTTATTGCTATTATATGTATTAAAAATTAATGAATGAATTTTAGTAGCAATAAAATGGTGGGGGAACAATGCGGAATCACATATCTTTCATTTACTCAACCTTCCAGAATGGACTATTTATGTGTGTGTGTTTGTGAATGAATAATGGGCTGAGGTCTAATCTTGCCTTGGAAAAATCCTGCCTACGACTATGACAATCGGTGTTGACTTTTATCTTATTCTACGAAATAGAAAGAAACAACAGAATCGTTAAGTGTGTAACTAGAGAGCGGATTTCGTGCAATAAAAATCTCAAAATGTGCAAAATCGTGCAGTAGAGAGGTCCTCGTAATTGGTATTACCATCCAAAATTTGGAGTTTGATACGGTAGCCGGCTGGAGGTTTCATAAGCCTATATCTCGGTAATCTATGGAGATAAAAACATACAGAAATTAGTTTATTAAAATATTAATGTTTTGTTTGAGAATAGGTACTTAAATTATGACAAAAACATATTTCAATCCTTTTCCCTCACAACCTTTATTCTTTTCCACAGGCCATTGTCAAGAAGATCCTAAAATATTCATATTTTTTACTTACTTTTCATCCATCACAATAGCAGTATTTCCACCATACATTAAAATTGATGTACCTAAGTTTTAATGTTTTTTCTCTTATAGACTCCTATGCCTAAATCAACTCCGTTTTTTTTTTTAAATTATGTTTATTAATTAATATTACAACATTTCGTTCTGATAAATCTATAAAATAATGCTAATCTTATTATAAACAATTATATTTTTATTTCAATCGAACCATTAGCTTTTTTATTATCACAATTTTATTATTAAAATCTAACAGTTTGGAATTTGTGTTATGTTTATATTTTTTAAAAAATATCAATTATTTTGTAACAAGCATTCTAAATATTATATCTTGAACATCGTAGTTAAATTTAATTAACTGAATAAAATATTAATCGATTATTTTACTTGCTCCTTTTTGTTATTTAGGGTTTTGGGGCTCTTTAGTTCTTTGAAGAAATTATGAAACCTGTGAAATATGGTTCACAATTTTTCACTACACTGGTGCCAAAAAAGCTCTAACAATTTTATTGTAACTTTTTTTAAGTTTTTTCCTTTATGTCTTTTAACAATTTTTATGAAAAAATATATACTCGGGAAAAAGCAGGAAAAAAAGCATAAAGAAATGAAAACTTCTTTAGAAAAAGCTCAAAAAACAGGATACCTTTCAAGGTGAAATAGTGGTTATATGAAAGGGAAATGAATTCTCTAAATAAAAAAATAATTATAAACAACTGTGTCATAATTTGTACAGTTTTTTATTTATTAGTTTTTTAGTATATTATTTTCTACTCCCTGCGTCTTATGTTTAGCTGTGACAATACCCATTTCAGATCCTTCTACTGTAATTAATTGTATTATTCATTAGGTACTGTTTTTATTTATTATGTTTAAGCATTTCCAATTGCCTTGTTTTAATTTTTTTTTGTTTTACAAATACATGTTTATTAACTGAGCTATTATTAATTAAATAATAAAAGAAAGATATTCTTAAATACGTTTTTAATTATTTTTTAATAGCTATTTTAAATAATTTAGAATTTGAAATTATGATATAATAAATAATTTATTTATGATGTATTAAATTTATAGGT
>NW_027110696.1:0-4920 GCF_000696795.3 Halyomorpha halys | reverse complement strand
AGTCCTATCTGAGAAGATCTTTATCTTTACTGTAAACTACATCTGAGTTACATTAGACAGTATACTGTTATCCAACCAGAATATTAATTTAAAATTAAAATAAAATAACAGGAAAATAATATAAAAAATGTTTCTATATTTAAAAAAAATCAAAACTGCTCTCAAAAAATTAGTAGATATTCTACAAATCAGTACTGAGACTAATCATATCATATGTCCGTCCCATATGGAGCTTCAATAATTTGATAATTTCAATTAAATAAAAGTGTTCCAAAATAAATACCTAATAATATTAAACAACTAGTCATGTTACACAAGAATAACTAAGATGCCTTCAGAATTGAATAAGCTTTAGGATCAATCTTGGCATCTGATAATTCCTTAGAATTTATGATTTATTTATAAATTAGGATGTTTAAACTCAGAACATTCTGTTAAATAAAGCTGTTTTACTTAAACAAAAATTAAACTTTTGCAATTAAACATTTTTCCTTAGTTTTTTATAGACGTATATTTAATAATCCTGTTTAATAATTATTTCTAAGTAACGTTATAAAAGAAAGAAGGTTTAGAAACAGGTATTTTTTCTGAGATTAAAATTAGTTTGAAGTGATCGTTATTTCTGAGAACATTAAAATTTTAAAATCATCAAAATAAGACCTCTAAAGTGCTGCTTGAATAAACTCTTCATAGATACCATAATTTCCCACAGCAAAAAGCATTGAGTTTTCTTAGAAATTCATGTTTTTTCCTTTTTTGTTTTAACCTTTTAAAATTAAAATAAATGGTTTTATTAGTTTTTGTGTAGGAGGCATCACTCCCTCTACTGTAAGCAGAATCAACTGTAATTATTTTTATCACCAATAAGCCTTATGTTATCAAATATATGTTAATTTGAATTTTCCTTAAATTTACACTCTTATCACTGTTTTGCGTTGAACTTGGGATATTTTTTTTTTTATTTGAGGTATTCTAAATCCAGAACCATAAACTGTTATAAAAGACAGTTCTCTACCAAAGAAAAACAGCGATATATATTTATGATTTCTGAATAGAAATACAATAATATACCACAAAGTATAATCTTCATTATATTATGGAATTTAAGTTACACACAAAACGTGTCCTTAAAAAATGAATAAGAATTTATCGATAGAATATTATTTATTTTTTAAAAGCAGGATACCATTTGGATTTGTAGCAGAAAAAAAATCTTACAAAATAAGGGCGAAAATGGACTAATGATCAAGCGTTAAAGCGGTAAACTAAACGAAGTGATAACATAGTTTTTGTAACAATATGAAAAAGAGGGGAAAAAAAGGACAAAGGGCTGAAGGAGAAAATAGAGGACAGGTGCCTGGCAGGTGATAGGCAACAGCTGATCCGGCATGTGGTCTTCGATAAGATAATTAGCTGCGCCTACGACTTAAACAACATCATCATCAACGTCCTGGATCTTAGACCAAAGTGAGAGCCGTCTTCAAGCATCTTCTTGTGAAGGTCAATAAACCTTACCGCACTCCTGCTATGATCAATGTCTAGGTAGAAAGGTGTAAGTGCCATAACAAATATATTTCGACTTCCTTTAGTAGAGGTATTCATGATCTTTAGTTCAACTTAAAAGCGTGTTCAATGGAGAAATATTTCCTTCTTTTACCTCGTTAAAACGATATGACATATAGCATGGTTGAGAGTCTGTCACTAGTTCTGTTAAATGGAGAATGACGTCACGCAATAGACCAGCTGAGCTCGTCACAATTTTGGTAGTTGTCGTAGTAACAAGCAATGTAGTATTGGACATATTACGTGCTCGTAGTTTGTGTTTTGATTGTGTTAGTATTGTTTTGGATGTTTTTATAACTAATAAAGCAATGTATGACAATAATTATAATGTAATGACAGTTGGCAATTAGCTCATCTTCATTCTCTTCCTCTCAAGTTAGAAGACCAACGAGGCACCAACAAGGCCACGAGTGGCCATTCTTTCGCACAACTTCCACTTTAGACATGTTGTAATAAATTACTATAATCAAAACTTAGAAGTAAACAATAATATGACGTTTTAGAAGGAAAGGTTATAAAACAAGTTGCACAGAAAATCCGCTAGGAACTCTTATGCATTTAACATGGCTTTAAATAGAGCTGCTCACAATCCTATACATGTAGGACAACAGTAATCATGGTAAAACAGTTTACATTTATCACAACATCATGTATACCCCTAATATTCAGACCCGTTTTAAAGAGTCAATTGTCAAAAAAAATAATCACTCTTACGCCAGTCTCTTGCGATAAAGTATAATTTAAGGGCGTTATGATATGGTTGCTTGAATATCGATATCTGATGTAAATGAATGGCTTTCGTATTCTGAAATGATATTTGGTACTTTACAGTGAAAGAAATAAAAGAAGATCATATGCCCGAAAATTAGGATAGCTGTTGTAACGGACAAAATATCGAATATGATATTGTAGGGCGGTATTGATACTCCGGGTATATTGAATGAAAAGTATCAATATTACCGAAATATCGAATAAAAAGTATGGAAACTAGTATTACAAATATTAGACAGAAAATATTGATATCACAGAGCTTATGCATGAAAATATTTTATGTCCGAAGGATAACCGTTATAACACTTTTTGTTCCTCGAAAACTCCAATAGATTTGAATCATTAGGTTAATGCTTTAGTGGGACTGCAAGATATATATCTAGCTTACCACTCATATTAAAATTAGTCCAATGACCTCTACGGTAACCTCCTCTCCTCTGGCCTAGTTCTTGTACTTAAGGACTTCAAACTTAATTAATTACAAAACATTTAGTACTTGATCGAAACTTAGTGCGTTTACAAGCCTTGGCAAAGTAAGTACACAATCAATTGAACTTACGTCCATTTGGTTCATTTATTTTGAAACGTCGTTAATAAATCCCACATCTAGACTATTATAATATACGCTTACATCTTAATTTTTCAGAATGTTGGTATTAGTTTCATGTAAATTAAATATTTGTTTGGCTTGAATCAACAATATGAAAAACTGCAGACAATTATAATTATTTGTAAAACGTAACTTTTTTCCTCTATAAACCTTTTTATAACAAATCGGTCCAACCTTTTTCGAAAGATCGTTTATGGAAAAATATACGTCTACGCATGTGCAAGCTGAAGTAATTGGCGGAATATAACGGAAGTAACGTTGTATAGTTTTACACCACCCTAATATCTTGAGTATTGACTAAATTGGGCAAGCCATTTTTTTAATATAGATGTACCGAGGAGAATACGTTTATGCAGGCGTTAAAGTAATCGACAGAATCTGATAAAATTAATACGTTATCAACTAGTACCAACACGCATAATCTCTATTAAAATCGTCAACTTAGATTAGTGGTTCGATTATATTATTATTCAGACCATGTCTAAACATAAATAAATGAATAAAAATAAAAAAGGTGTCTCCAGTTGGTTACCCTAAAATGATTAATTGGAGTTGGATCCCAAGCCGGTTGATGAACTTGAATTTTTTTTATTAGATTCTCAAGATCACGCCAAATTTTGGCTGAAGTTTCAATTTAGATTTTTTTATTTAGGTAAAGATTCTTAAACTCCTTTAAATAGTTTACTTAAAAGATATTTTTTTAGAAAGATATTTTATTAGTTATATAGAATGAAAAAGCTCATGGAAATCTAAACACATGCTCATACTGTCTAAGCCCTCAACAGTCAAAAAGTATTAAAAGCTTTTTCCTGTTTCTGACATTTTTATTAAAGATTTTAGTCATATTGTTATATTTTGTAAGCCCCATGTCCAACTCTGACATATATAAGCTTGTATTTTATTTTAATTTTTTTTCCTGAAACAGGGCCTTAGTTGATCAAGGACTGACGTATTCAATGTTTATCGATTCTAGAAGAATAATACTGTTTCATGAATGCTGTGAAGTGTACTATATCCACTGGTTGAGAAATAAAACCTATTTCTACATATATTAACGAAATAAGATATCTAAGGAACACACCATTTTCAAAAAAGTATGATTTTTTGTTGGAATCGCAATCATATTATCGTTAACAATATGATGTGGGTTCGTGTGCAGTAACATTTATCTCCGATCTTTAACTGCTGGACGTTCACGCAAACCTCTAGCATGAGACGCCATTCTATCGTTTAGAGGCTAATAACAACTGAAATAGTCCATACAGCTTTTGTCCTTATCACTCGGTCAGTATAAAAAATACCATGGATATATCACCGTAACATTAAAATTATTTAACAGAACATTTTTTTTTTTTTTTACATATATCATTTTATTTTATTTTTAATACAGTCGATTATTATAGTTTTTAATATTATGTTTTCCTAGAGAATAACCCTTAATCATTTGGTCTTGAATGGATTTGTAGAACATATTTATACAGTAATTTTATCCAATGTTTTTTATAATGAATTTCAGTTTAAAAGTCATTTATTTTTT
The DNA here is from genome assembly GCF_000696795.3 of Halyomorpha halys. Classification (NCBI taxonomy): domain Eukaryota; kingdom Metazoa; phylum Arthropoda; class Insecta; order Hemiptera; family Pentatomidae; genus Halyomorpha; species Halyomorpha halys. The sequence continues at coordinate 439 of NW_027110696.1, read as the reverse complement.
ATTTATGTTTTTTAAGGAGAAGGCAAACAAGTATCTTATGTTTTTTCAGATATTATTTATTAATTATCTTCAGAGAAAGTTTTTTTTTATTTTATTAAAACATAAAAGAAAATAGAGAAAGCTGCTTATGAGATAAGCTTAGTCAAACTATTCATTTTCAATTTTCTATATTTCATAAGAATATAATGAATAATTTCTTGTAAATTTGTGAATATATCTAGATTTTAAGTATAAATCTCTTGAAAATTACATACCTTTATATTATAAAATTAAGTCAATACTTTTTTTTTTTGGAATCTCAAATAACAAATTAAAAAGTTACACTATTTATTCTTGCTGTAAGTCATTTAATATAAGACGTATTAAGTGTTCTTTAGATTTACTTATTTATAATCCTTAAATTTCTTTCTTGAGACTGGCAATTTTTTACTAAATAATT
>NW_027110695.1:3439-4363 GCF_000696795.3 Halyomorpha halys | reverse complement strand
TCATATCCTCCAGGGTAATCGATATCTTTATGGGATAGCCTTCCGTCCAATTGGAGATGAAATTATATCAAGTATTATCGTACAATTATTTAATTATAATTAAGCATATAATAATAATAATAATACTTTATTTATTCTGGGACGAGTCCCTTTAGAATAATACAGAGAAATCAATAGATGGGGACTGAGGAGCCTCAGAGATACTTAAACAAAAAATACAAAAAAATATAAGCAGTCATTATATAACATAATTAGAGGTTATTTTCTCATTTTTATCAGTTGAACAATAAAAAAATAAATAAATAAAAAAAGAGAAAAGAATACGATGTAAAATTAATTAAGAATGATATAATAGTTAACATACGTATTTACAGTTATATTAATTTACAATTTTATGGGGTCTGAATGGATAATACATGATTGAACAGGCGGGATTTAAAGGTAGGAAGGGTATTGGAGCTACGAATGTTGGAAGGGGTGGAGTTCCATAAGGATGAGGGTCGGATAATGAATGATCTATCGAAAGCAGCGATTCGGTGGGTCCTGTGTATAAATCTGAAGACCGTGAACGGTATTACGGGAACGAATAGAGTATTTGAATTGAAGGAGCTCGGAATTTATGAAGGACGGCGGGATTGGATGACTTGGAAGATGAAAGATGCCAGGAAATACTTACAACAGTAGGAAGGATAAAGCCACCTCAACTCTGGCTGCGAGACCTCCCGGCTCCAACGGGTAACCTGCAAGGCAGAGTCCAGAGATTTAAACGGAAAGTCATCAGAACAAATACATTAGCGATCTCCCTTGAGAATGGCCGAATTGGCCAAAACGTTGAACTTTTAAAGAAATTAAAGAGTATTTAGAGATTTAAATCGGATATAAATTATCTATTTTTTTTTTAAAGCAATTTTAAGCGACAAAGCT
>NW_027110695.1:0-464 GCF_000696795.3 Halyomorpha halys | reverse complement strand
ATTTATTTTGCGCTATAAAAATAAATTTGAGAATTCTATTATCCCTGGGAAGCTAAACACTGTGTTTTTGTAAAACAAAATAATTTTTTTTTTTTAAATTTCTAAAAAATATTATTAGTATTTTAGAGGATTAAGAGTATTTCTCTGTCAAATCAAATCATATTATTTAGGTAAATAAGGAACTTAATTTATTTTTTAATTTTCAAAGTTCTGGAGTTGAGCTTTGAGCCTCCACTAGACCTTCAAATTCCTCTCGTGCCCAAAACTTACTATTCACGACCCTTCGTGAAATTCCCAATGCTTATTACCTTGTCAGAAATGAAATCAATCATAAAGACCTTAATGTTCCATATGTAACTGATCTAGCCCGAACCAGATATCAATCTTTCCTTTATAAATTCCCTAACCACTCAAATCCTCTAGTTTCTAATCTTGCTTCCTCTTCCATTCCTAACAATCCTCCG
>NW_027110694.1:2321-3318 GCF_000696795.3 Halyomorpha halys | reverse complement strand
TATAGGCATGCGTAATGAGTTTAGTGTGATAAATGAATTCTTCACCAAAGTTATTTTATAGTTAGTTTTATAATTTCAATATCCCTTAAACACTTAAGCATTTCGGTTGACAGGATAACTCTATTAAATCATTTTTAGTATGTTCAATTGTTCTCTTTATATTTTATGTAAATTAATAACAAGTGTACAGAAAGTTTTTAGTATTTTAGCCACATTCAATACTTACAAAAATGATACTGCAGAGTAGTGCAAGATAAACTTTATTTATATAAAAGAAAAGAGATACAGACTTAATGACATACTATGTACAAGTATTATCTGCAGACGGTTGTGAACAACTTGTCTCCTAGAGTGTTCTCAGAAAATTTTGTTTGATTACTACTCTCATCAACTGCTCCTTATAATCATGATTCTTATCTCTGAAACGAGAGCACATTTATGCCCCACGACAAGGTGCAAATAAGAAGCTGTTGAAGGAGGCGGTAGTGGCTGAAAATTCAAATTATGTATTTAAAACATTTTATAAAACAAAGTCATTTATAAAGCTACAGGTATAACATGATAACCGATACATATGATTCCCGAAATGTTTATGAATCAAACTCGAAGCCTTTTTCATTCTGATTACAGTGATGTTAAAATGAAGGCAGATGAGAGGAATCAGCCTACAAAGCCAGCGCTAATCCGATCTACATATATTGAAATGATGGATAGACTAGCAGGCAGGCTATGCTCGATAATTCTCCCATAGAGGAACTTAACAACAATATTATTAACAATTTAACAACAACTAGCTTAGTAAATATATTTATTAATTTTCTTTTTGTAAGTTGACTACAGTGGACTCTCGCTAATCCGAACTAATGAAAACCAAAGGGGTTGGGATATTATTAACATTTGGATTATCGACCGGGAAAACAGGTCACTACATAAATTAAAAATCAATTTAAAAACAGAAGTGAAAAATATAATCACATAAAACTATTTTTACAATAAT
>NW_027110694.1:0-336 GCF_000696795.3 Halyomorpha halys | reverse complement strand
GACCTGAAATTTGTTTTGAAAAATGATGGATGGAATATAAGGTAGTGGATTCACAACTGACTGCTAACAAAATATGTCTCGGCTGTTCACATACATACACACTCAGAAGATTCAGGGGATCATAAAACGTGTATTTACGTTGAAAACCCAGATTAAACATTTTTTACAATCGCGATACTTCCCGTAACAATATGATCAGCGAGAGTTTACTTTACTTGACTTAGTATATTGAATTTTATATTAATGGTTATTCCTCATTATTACTATTATTTCTAAGCCAAGTGAAATGGTATATATTGCTATTCCTACAACCTACTTCATGCGGTCAACTTTCCA
>NW_027110693.1:7334-8331 GCF_000696795.3 Halyomorpha halys | reverse complement strand
CGGACAGTGTAAATATGACAGACAGTTTGTTATCCTCTTGTGTTATACAATAGGACAACTGAGAGAACAAGTGCAACAATGAGCAAAGCCCACATGTTACACCGTCCTCACAAACCAATACGAATTATGATCTGCTCCTAACCTCTTCAGCAATTACTGATACAGACCCTAATAGTACAAGAGCCCAAAAGGAGTTAATTAATAGTCAGTTATTTCAAACCAATTTTTGATTACTTAATTATGTATAATTAATAGTCAAAATTGAAGAGTCTGCCAAGTATATGTAGGGAGGTGGGGAATAAAAAATAGCGGCTTTTTTAAAACGTTAAAAACAATTAATTTTTCCTTCTGAGCTCTATATCTGTAAAACTACCAACAGCAATAGAGAATCTAAGAGAACATTATTTAAAGTAGAGTAAATTTGCTAAAATATAAGCCCTAATAGAGCTATTTACGTTCCATAGTTCTCGAGATATAGCTTTTTAAAAAGCAACTTTTCATAAAAATGTACTGAAATATCAGTAGTAGTTAATTTATTTTAAAAAATCTATACCTCAGTACAGTAGTTAGTTAATTTATTTTGAAAAATCTATACCTCAAAAACCATTCGACGTGAAAAAACCAATGTCAAAAACCATGTCTATTAGCACTAAAAATTAAAGCTAGTTGTTGTTGTTGTCTGGGGCTTAAGGGCGTAAAACCCTGAGGTCATCAACGCCCATGTTTCGTGCTTTATTTTCTATTTCTATAATTCTATTTCACTTTAAATAATTTCGAAAAAAAATTTAAATGATTACTTCTGTTGGTATATTTTAATACGTATAACAGATTTTCTAGTTTAAATCTTATTCAAAAGGCCATTCCTTTTTAAGAAAACTAAGACTATTTCCAGGTTCTTCTGGTCATCATTCAGAGCATCCGATACACTCGGTCCTACTCCCAATCTACTCAAGTTCGCAGAATAAAAATGGCATTTTTCAAATATGTGACCGATCGT
>NW_027110693.1:0-1115 GCF_000696795.3 Halyomorpha halys | reverse complement strand
ATAGAGCTATTATGTTCCATAGTTCTTGAGATATAGCTTTTTAAAAAGCAACTTTACATAAAAATGTACTGAAATATCAGTAGTAGTTAATTTATGTTAATTATTATGTGTTATATAGAGAATTCTATACCTCAATAACCATTCGACGTACAGATGTCTATTAGCACTCAAATCAAAGCTAGTTTAATGAGCTATAAAGTAGTCAAACAAGTTTATCTTCGTAGGAGTAGTAGTTTTCATGATATTTGCTAAAATAAATTGATTTATAGTTGGTTAGGACAAATGTTCATTTGCCAAATTTATATTTATATGGAAATATCATAAAGACTACTATCCATACGAAGATAAGTGTCATAAACTACTTTATAGTAAGTTAAAATTCCTATATTTAGAGCGTTAGCAGACATATGTGCGTCTTATGGATCTAGAGATATATTTTTCAAAAATCAAACATTTTATACGAACAACTAGAAATTAACATTTTGTAAATTTATTTTGCACTTTAATTTGAGTGCTGGCAGACACCTGTATGTCTTATGATTTTTTAAATAAACTTTTTCATATATCAAGCTTATTGTCCGAACAACTATAAATCAATTTATTTTAGCAAATATTATGAAAACTACTATTTCTACGAAGGTAAAGGTCATAAACTACTTTACAGTACATTAAACTAGCTTTAATTTGAGCGCTAGCAGACATCTGTACGTCGAATGGTTCCTGAAATAAAGATATTCATAAATCAAACTTATTGTCCGAACAACTATAAATCAATTTATTTTAGCAAATATCATGAAAACTACTATTCCTACGAAGGGAAAGGTTATAAACTACATTATAGTACATTAAATTAGCTTTAATTTGATTGCTAATAGACATCTGTATGTGATGTACCTGTACAGTTCCTGAGATATAGATTTCTCAAAATAAATTAGGTAACTACTTATCTTTCAGTAGATTTTTAAGAAATGTTGCTTTTTAGAAAACTATATCTCGAGAACTATTGGACGTAAATAGCTCTATTAGAGCCCATATTTCAGCAAATTTGCTCTTCTTTAAATAATATCGATTATGTTTACTGGAACTTCTCTGATGAATGTTTTTTTTTTTTTTTT
>NW_027110692.1:46881-71051 GCF_000696795.3 Halyomorpha halys | reverse complement strand
TGTGCCAGCTTGCTCATATTCTCTCTACTTTTGTACTAATTTGAATTTTATTAATACACTTGTAAAATTTGAATTTTAATCTCCCACCATGGGGTTACGTGACCAAATACTAGCCTCCCATTGGCTGTCTAATGATGAGATGACCGACCACGTGAGTGTTAAAGGGTAGGTCGAAGTAAAAATTTAAATTCAACTCCCCCCTCCCGTAGATCATGTGACCAGTGGTAGGGTCAAGGCTAGGGTCCAAAGTCCAAGGACACGTGAGTGGTTAAGGCTGGTTCGAGGCTAGGGTCCAAAGTCCAAAAAGGCTCATTTACTGTGCCAGAACCGGTCTTTTATCCCTACTGATTTAGTTGCTTAGTAAAATGAGCATTAAAATCAGGTTGTTTTTTTTCAAACCACAAGCTATCGTCCCGCTTTAGACGAAGTTGAAAAGTAATATACTGGGTTAGACAATTGAAGTAGACCTACAAATTATACTTCTGATTAATTAACATTGATTAGATCGTTTGATTGACACGATGCGTATTTCTAGTAGATTTAAAGAAAGAAAAAGCAAAAAATAATGGAAAAAATATTTAGTGAGAAAATAAAAGAGATTTACATAAAGTTTAATCATTATAAAAATATATCAACACATTGATTAAACTTTTAGATTATATAATAAATAAAGAGGAAAAATCTGTCTCTACTAAGCAGATAGTAGAAAAATCTAGTTGGGTGAATTCCTTCTCTAAATAATGAAGTTCACGGGGCCTGTTTAAATAGGGGGATCTTTTATTTTCCCTTAAACTACGTCTACTATTTCCACAAAAGACTGTAACTAAAGAGAAAGGAAATAAGTTGCTTGTGCTAGAAAACCAAGCAATTACAGTAGAACTACTAATTAATAAAATTAAAAGTTTCTCCTTTATCCACTTCAAGTCCTAGGTCATGAAATAAAAATACATGGCGTTGGTTTCAAGATGCTAATTATTTATTTAAATAAAAAATTTTTGTTTATTTTTTAGTTGCTGAAAGAAATCTTTAAACCTTAAGTGGCAACGGTTCGATATTTTATTGTTTTCATAGTGCCCCCTCTGTGATGAAACCAGTTGTTTGTTTTTTTAAGAAAGAATTTTCTTGACTAGCTATTATATTATTATTATTATTTTTATTCTTGACTAGCTATTATATTATTATTATTATTTTTATTCTTGACTAGCTATTATATTATTATAATTATTTTTATTCTTGACTAGCTATTATATTATTATTATTATTATTTTTATTCTTGACTAGCTATTATATTAAAATAAACAGAATACTAATTAAGATTAATACATAGAAACATTACTTACTAGAATTGTTTCCTAAATGAGTTTTCTACTTGAATAATAACCAATAATACTAATTCGCACATTATTTTGCAGCAATAATAAGTATGATTGAAATGAAGATTTTATATATATGTGTATAACCTTAGTGAAGTCGGGTGAAAATAATTTTTAAAAAAGGACTATATGGTGTTTATCGTACTCCGTCCGTAATTGCTATAGTCTACTTTCATCAGTCCGGACGTTCTCGTCTTCCAGATGATTTGCCTCGGCTTGTCGTTGATTATTTCGCAAACTTCGTCCATTTCCACGGGTCTCCCCCCGATTGAACTATCGTCTTTCGATGACGGGCCTCCTTCGTCTTGCTCCTGACCGTCCCGAGTTTCCTCTTCACCTGGAGTCTACTCTCGCAGGAACTGCCTCACATCTCCGGAAGGCTCCCCCCGATCTTCCTCGATGGCATTAACCATAAGCGCTCGCCAATCAGCGACTACGTTTTCTTTCCACGGTTTGTAAACTATCTCGATATTGTATTGCTTCAGGAACTCTTTCCAACGGGTAACCCTCGCAGAGGATTCCTTCAATTTACTTACCCATTGGAGGTGGCGGTGGTCGGTCTGTACCCTGATTTTATTCCCAAATACATAGGGTCGGAAATGATCTACGGCCCAAACTATACCCAACAATTCCCTCTCCAGCGCGCTATATCTCATTTCGGCATCCGTAAGGCGTCTGCTTGCATAAGCTACTGGCCGCTTTGCTCCTTCCCCCTCCTGGGATAACACCGTTGCAAGCATCTGTAATGGTGAATTGCCGTTCGAAGTTGGGAAAGGCCAGGACAGGTTCCTTATGCAGTTGTTCCATACACTTGTGGATATTATTCTCCATGGCAGGGGTCACGATCATTCGGCTTCCTTTCTTTAAAAAGTTATTAATGGATACTAAATATTCTGCCATTTCTGGCACAAATCATCGATAATAGTTCAGGGTACCTAGCAACCTCCGAACACCCATAACATCCCTAGTCACTACCATCTTTTGGATCGCCTCAACCTTCTGTGGATCAGGCTTAATTCCCTGTCCTAAGATCACATGTCCTAAAAAGTTAATTTGCTCCCGGCCTAGCACCGACTTTTCCTAGGACAATTTCAACCCAAATTGTCGAATCCTCTGAAAGACATTCTCCGTATGCCTTATATACGCCTCTCGACACATTATGGTGTTGCAGCTCCCTCTATCGACCAAGCACGAACTCCTCTCACTTCGATAATAGGAAGGCCGCTAATCTCGCTTCCCACGTTGCAACTGACCATCGTGTGGCCGCCGCTCCGTATGCATTCTCCTCAGATCTCGTCAGTGGATCCTCCCCTCCCGTTTGCTCTCCTCCATTCGTTTCTCGATGTGTTCAGCTGCCTTGTTTCTCCATCCTCCCCATCGGTGCCTCATTCCTCTGATTCCTCTGAGATGACGCAGCTCGACTCGTCTGGTCTATTTGACTCTCTTCTTCGCCTCACTCTCTGCACATTAACCTCTAAGGGCTCTCCTAGGTTCGCCTCTTTCCTTCGGTACATATGGGGGCATCGTCTCGCTATGTGGCCCTCGTTCCGACATTCGAAGCATCTGGTACGAGGACACTGGGCCATCAGATGACCTGTTTTTCCGCACCCGTGGCACCTCCGCTCTTCCCTTCGACCTTTGTTCCTCGGCTTGGCCTGGTTCGTTCTTCTGCCGCCTGAGCCTCTTTCCCAGCCGAAATCCCTCTGTTCCTTTCTTCTCCAAGGCGCTGGATTGTTCCTCGGGCGGGTATACGTCACTCTATTACACCACCCTTCCTCTACCACCATCCTGGTGCTCTCTTCACGGGCCCTTACGTCTATCATATCCTGGGCACATTCTATAAATATGGGCTCATGTGGCAGTCTTTCTCGCTTGTTGGTTTCTTTTGCCAGCTGCACCTTCAGCATTACGTCCAGGAAGTTCGTCTTCCATTGCATCACCTCCGCGCTCTGTGTCTCTCTCATCTTCTCTATGACTAAATTAAAATGGACAAGTAACGATGCCGCATATTGTCCATTCGACTAACCCTGTTTTCTTCTCTCACGGAACATGTAGAAAATGTCCTCCTCCAGAGTCCATCTTCCCCCTCGGTAAGCCTTTTTCGATCGTTCCTTGACCACTGGCCAAGATGTCTCTTCGTCAGCCTGGATGTATTAAGGATGGTCCACTTAATTCGGCAAATTAATGCCTCCATCAGCGAAATAGCATCATTTCTATCTAGCAAGTCCTCCGATACTTTGGACTCCATTCTTCCTATGATGCCATCGCCGCCTTTGAGGAAGTGGTTAAGTTCGCCAATCTCGCCTGAGAAACATTCTAAGTCTGAGATAGCCTTCTATAGATCTTGCGACGTGGCTGTCCTCACCTTTAGCTTAGCTAATATATTGGCATGCGCCTGAGCAAACGTGGTCTCTGGTAGGGAGGGGAGGTTATTGGAGGTGCAGTTATTGCAGAAGCCGCAGGTGGCGGGCAATTCATAAATGGCTCTCTTAACCAAATTTAAAAATTAATTTTTTTTTCTTTTAAACAGAAAGAATTTCAAAAAAAAATTACAAGCGCACAGAATTCCCGCCTTTCAGCCTTAAGTCGTGCCTTATGTGAAGTCAGGTGAAAATAATAAAAAACGTAGGTATATAAAACTTATGATTAGATTGAAATACACTATTTAAAAAATCGAGAGTGTTGGGCACAGTAACGAAACATCTAACTCAGAAGCTAAAGATTTTAAAATATTTGAGCTGGGCTGAAAAAAAAAAAAAATGCAATGAGTGGTAATATTACGAGATCAACAAAGACCGCCATAAATGGAACAAAAAACTCATCTACATATCAGAACAAACCAAACAAATTTTCATTAAGTCACGTTATCGTCAACAGTCATTTTTTTCCGCCATTTTTTAGGCCGTCTATATGGAAATATAGAGTGGAAGCCCCACATTTATTTTCCGTTAAAAATTCCATATTTCGTTCTACCTGATTTTGAACTGATATCTAAATACATCTGAATTATCACGAACGGGAAATGGTCATTTAGAGAAATAAATAACAGAGGCTTACTTTATTAGAATTTGAAATATTTTTTTATTTTTTTAAATACAATTTATTTAATTTACACTTTTATTTGAGAACTATCTCATATTAAAAAAAAGGAAATTTCAATAACAATTTTTAAACTCTACAAAACTATCTTAAGACATTATCATAATACGGAATCATTACTTTTTTTTTAATATATACATTTAAGGTTCTACTTGATACTTGTGGTATTTTAGGAGATTGGAAAAAGCTTGCCTTAATACAATAGAAAAAAAATATAATAACAATAAAACACTGAATAAAAAGAAAAATAACAAATTAAAATCATAGTTATAATAATATATATAAATAAATATATAAACAAAAGATAATACTATATTGATTTGTATAAATAAAAATATTAATTTATATCAAAAGTATACTAAAATAAAACTAATCACATAATAAAAATAAAAAGAGAGAAAATTAAATTTAACTGAAAATAAAATAAAAACACATTCGCACCTATAATACTTATTTTCGATTAATTTTTATTAATATATTCTTGTTTGAGAGTGGTTTAGTTTATTTAAAAACAAATGTGATCCTTTTATCTCAACTTGATTTTTTTTTTTCCAAAACCTTCCAACGTTTCGACCCTCAGGTCATTTTCAAGGATAAAAACAAATAAATTATAAAATAAAATCAACTCAAACAACTTAATAAAAAAGGACGCGATTTGTTTTTATTTATGTATTTTATGATTTGAAAGCATATATTGATTATTTCTTTTGTGAGCATCCGTTTTGTGCTGGAGTGTCTGCCTACTTTGAATTTTATAGAGACTTATTTTCTCTGATTTTAGGGTTTTGTAATGTACTACGTTTCAGTCCTGGGAGTTATTATTTTCACTAGCGAAATTTCCATAAAATCAGACAAATTGAATTTTAAATATCTCAAAAGAGAGAGAGACTTTCTTAAAATCCATAATTTTTATAAAACTAGTACTTTTAATGTTCAAAACTTTCTGAAAACATTATATTACATTTTTTGCTATAAGGTGTTATTTTTTTTCTCTAAAACTTCATTAGTTTGTTTAAAATATGATTTATAAAATAAGCTACAATTTTAAAAGCTCTTAGATGTTCATTCTGAAATGTTTTCTAAAGGATACACCTTATAAGCTAGATTTAAAAAAGAAAAAACTTTATGATTTATATCAATAAATTTATTTATAATTATAATTCTTTTTTTTACATTTATTTGCCACCAGGGTCCTCTTTGATATTTCTTCTGACACATCGTTGTTAGTATGGGAACCCAGATAAACAAATCGTGGGATCATTCCTAATATGTAGTAATACATCGAGATCTGTGCATGTGGTGCATTTGTATCAGCAACCATATACTTGGTTTTGGTCTCATTTGTAGATAGCCCTATCTTGCACGCAGACAGTTCAGAGCCAAAAAAGCCTCCTGTAGCCGCGAAGTGACACACCCTTGTGTGGTGTTGTGAGGTGATATCATTATCGTATGCATTTGCCAGGATTTTTGCCTGTGGCGGTATTTTAAGTAATCGTTTAACCTCCAGAAAAACAAACGTCTGTACAAGACGTTGATTCGTCCAGCCCTTGCATATAGAACGAAAACGAGGAGCTTCTCCAAAAGGGATGAAAGCAAGCTGCCGGTCTTTGAAAGAAACGTACTACGTCACATTAATGGACCAGTACGCCTTATGGAGAAGGCGGAGTAATGCAGAACTGGCCGCAACACATAATGATATGAACGTAGTTTAGTTTATTAGAATACAGTGTCTAAAGTGGGCGGGTCATGTAGCCACGATGGATGGGGTCGACGCAGATAGTAGAGCACATCTTGGACTAGCTAACTGGAGAATAGTGGCAAGAGAGAGAGAGAGAGAGAGAGACCAAAGGGGAGACTAATTGAGGAGGCTAAGACTCAGAGATGAGGTGGTAGCACCCATGATGATGATGATAATGATGATAACCTTAAAATATACCTTAAATTAGGAATGTTACTAACTCTCAGATATTCATTTTGAAAAATCTCAGATAGAAGTTAATAAAGAAATTAATTAATATTGTAAGAAGCTTTACAATATGAAGAAACTGAAGTCCATATAGCAAACAAAGTAGAAAGAAAAAAAAAAGAGAAAAAAGAAAGTTGAATAATTATGGTTGTAGTGAAAAAGTAAAAACTATAATATGAATCATAATCATTATAAATCATCATCTAAACACGGAAGAGGGTTCTTGAACAGAAATATAAAGCCAAATTCAGGCTATTGGAATAAGTTGCCTCGGAAAAAGTTTTAGCGAGTTTTCTTTCCTACGCTGGTTCTACATCTTCTAGACATTTCCCATTAAGAGCTGATCCCGAGGAAGAGGCTGGAAAAGAAACTTTTCGGGCTCTAAACATTTACCGGAAAGCCTGTTTCCTTTCCTAAAACATATTCCACGACGAACTAGATCCAATTCCTGCTCTTCGGATTTACTTCTGATCCAACCTTTCCGCGTCGGCAACCTATAACGGTTTTTTTTTTATTCTTCCCTAAAGGCCTTTCTATTGTTCGCTTCAGAATATATGGATAATAATCAGTACCATTTTTTCAATATGAAAAATGCTAAGAATCACACATACTTTACTGAAAACAACGAAACAGGGAATCTTAAACAGAGGAATATATAATATTTAAATTAACCAAGAATCCTCATCAATAAAAGATATAAATCGCAAGTTGATCAAAAAGTAATCGTAAACTAATTTATTTCAATAGACTCTACTGAAAAAAGTTCGTGCAAAAGACAATAGTAAAAAACTTTACCAGATAAATTGTATGGCTTACATGAAAGATTCTTCTACCTCGATAACTCCTAATTTATGAAAAGCAGCTTAAATATGTAATTCAGTAAAATTTAAGAGATTAAATTGTGTAAATTTTGGTAAATAAAGAATTAGTTGAAACTGCGAAGTTTGCCTATCAAGATTTAAAAGCACCTAAATGGATAGGGTTCTACACAACTTCTAAATCTAGAAAGACGATTTTAGTGGAAACGTTGATGTAACGTCCTATGCACATATCTGCATTAAATAAATTTTAGTTTCGTATATATTCCTTAATTTTTAAACTAGGCTGATCACAGAAACCATTTTGCGGTCTTTAGTTACTTACTTGGACTCAGCTTTTTTTTTTTCTTTCTCATTATTTTATTTAAGAGGATTAATACAATCTATCACAAACTAAGAGGAACCATCACAGAAACCATTTTGCGGTCTTTAGTTATTTGGACTCAACTTTTTTTTTCTTTCTTTTTTCTATCTCATTATTTTATTTAACACTTTCTCATTATTTTATTTAAGAGGATTAATACAATCTATCACAAACTAAGAGCATTAAGTATTAGAGTTCAAATACTCATTATTACAATATATACAGGTAATAGAACAATATAGAAAACAAATGTAAATTATAAGTAAAGTACTCACTGAATTAAAAAAATATATATTAAATTTGAAATAATAATATATAAATAAAAGAAAATACTACCACGATTTTTACAAATAAAAATATGAAACTATATAAAAAAATATAATAAAATAAAACTGATCAAATAACAAAACAAAAACAGTTGTATTTAACTAACAATAAAATTAATAAACTTGGTCTCAGGGGAACATAGGATATTAACTCTGATTCGTAATTTTGCACAACCACATTACTTCCTTTCCCTTATTAAATGTTTCACATATAAGTATGTGAAAGTAAAATTCATGTTCCTAATTAGCTTCATATTATCTTATAATTAACAATTAGTCACTCAGTGTGATTTTGAGTCGTGATTGATGTGAATGCTAAATGGTGCTTTATCAGCGCCTGGAAATTCGAACCTTAAATAGGTTATACAAGACCGCACTACAGTGCAGCCTTGTAAGTAAGGTTGACCGTAGCGCCTTCCTCGTAAGAAACATCAAAAAATTAAAAAATAAGAAATACAAAAACACACAACGTTATTAACGCATATATTTTTGATCATCATTGTTTTATAACATTAAAAAGCATTTATTTATTTGCAGCAATCAACTGCAAATATGAAATAAACTTCTTTGTTCTTTGTTGTTGTAAACTTCTTAAACTGGTTTGCCCATGAGAATAATTAACATTTATATTTATTAATACATTTTTATATCTTTAAAAAAAATAGTAGCAAATAATAGCTTCAAAGTTTCATAATGTTTTCGTCATTATTTACAACATGTTTCATTGTAGAACATTCAAAAAGTAGATATTTGCTTTGCAAGTATTTTTTCAAAATTTATTTGCTTTCGGAAACTTTTTCAAAACAATGCTAAGAAAATGGAAATGTGATCATCATGAATTTCGTAAAAAAAAGTTTACTCCAACAAAATAAACTAGAGTTCGGTTCTTGGAATGAGAAAAGTTGATTTCATTCGTCCAATACACGTATACACATATTGGTATAATTTTTATTTTACACCATTAGATATTTTACACCCCTCTATAAAGTATTAAGGAAAAATGACGAACATATAAAAATCTACTTGAAAATCTCATGCAAGGATGCCAGCTGGCTGCCACACATATTGTAAGTTTACACATATATGCCGATTAGTAGGAAGCAGAACATGCAATTTTTCTATTCGGCAGTATAAGTTCGACCTAAACGACTAAAATCGTAAAATATTGGGTGCAGATAAAGCCATACAATACAGAATACAATATATCACTGCTCTCCTTACAGAGAGAATAAATTGTATCATTTGTTAGTGAGAGTCAGTATGTAGAATAGTAAACCAAAAATATCAGCTCTGATATTTCTTTTTTCTTTCAGATATTTCAATGTTAAAACAATATGATCAAATAATTCAAATTAAATTTTATACAATTTTCACCTTTAATATAACAAATGTTGGTCTACCAAGAATACTTTATAAGGAATCTCATGACGTTCAATAGGTGACTAATAACTAATAATAATATTCTTACCTAGTTAATTTACAAAAAATAATATTTCTTATCTTTTTAAACCGATAAGAAGTACCAAAGATTAACATGGAATGTACAATATACCCAATTCGTTCCCGATGCCATCCAACAGAGGAATTACGTCGGAGGGTAATGTTTTGAGCTAATTGAAAATTCTGTGGCGCAAACTTTGTTAGCTGTTTGAACCGCTTAGCTGTTTGTAAGAAGCGTGGGTAAGTTAGCTTCTAACCAAACAATCGATACAGCAGGCAAGACATTTTATACTCAAAAGGGTACTTCATGAGAAGAATATATTATTTAATAAATGATATAAGAAGCATTGAAAACAAAAGTTATGATATAACTTAAAATAATTAAAAAACAAAAACAAAAATAGAGCCAAATAAATCACTGAAATAACAAAATGAAACTTAACTTTCTACTACTTACAAACACGACTCATTACAATCAAGATCTTCGAAAGGCATCAGATAATATATATATATATATATATATAGTACGAAGTACTATGAGCTCAAGTTAGACAGGAGAATGACATGAACCCCACATGTCAAGAACAAAAGCCAAACGCTAAACCCAAGCTATAGTCCAAACTACACAAGCGTCATAAATTAATCCCGTGACAAACGTCAAGTGTCAAATTAGCCGAAAAGAATCGTGCATCGAGAAGTTAATAGGATTAACTGATTTCCAACTCAACATTTCTTATGTTTCGCAATATACGTGTTCAATATGTAATGTTAACAAATTATACAGACAATTAAAAAGATTTATTAACAGATTATTAATGCCAAAAAAAACTAATATCCCATAGTGAAAAATAAAAATGTTTCCTAGGAAAAATATCCTAGAAAAAGAACACTGATTAGTTGGTTTATTCATAAATTATATCAAGAAATAATTTTCGTATAAAGCTTCAATAATTTTAAAGAATAACTTATAAAATTAGATGGATAAATGAATAAAAAATAACAGGTATAATAAATAAATAAATATCATGTTGGCAAATGATTAAATAGATGATTAAAACCATCCTAAGATTGTTCCATCATCAGCTATATAATACATCAAGAGTAAACTAAATTATTATAGATAGACTAATAAATAAATATTATGAACAACTTTATTATTGATGTTTCTTTTTTTTATATGTGGTCATTTTTAAATTATTAACTATCATTCCGACTGATTGAGGAAAATAATATCATTAAGACCAAAATAACCCACAATATACAAAAATAAAATTTGATAAGAATATATATATTTTTTTATTTATTTCAGTTGTAAGACAGAATAAATCAATATTCTAATTTCTATAAGAATAAAGTTAATATTAAATACAATTTAAATCACTATTACCCGGAAAATGAAGCAATTTTGATTTACAGTATGTTAAAATACTTTATAAAGAAAATAGTAACTATAGCAAAAAGCTTCTAGAAGCCATAACAACATCTGAAAACCAAAACAGACACAAATAATTCAAATCTAAAATGTGTTGAACCTCTAAAAAAACTGAAAAAATTACAGACCTGTCCTTCGTATGGCTAACGAAAATACTTTTTAAAAAATAATTAATAAAACTGATTAATAATTAATAATACTAATTAATAATTAATAATACTGCTATTTCAATAATAGTAATAGTCCCTTTCTGAATTGTATATGAAATGATAAAACATGGATATGGAAAAAACGAATTGACAATCCAGAAACCGCAATAGGAAGTAAAAATAAAAAAAATTAAAAGTTTTTTTTTTTTTAATGTTTCCAAAACCTTCGAATTCCTCTCGTATTCAATCTTTACAATCCAAAATCCTCAATGCTCCTTATTTTGTTACTAATAAAACCATCCATAAAGACCTAAATCTTCCTTATGTA
The DNA here is from genome assembly GCF_000696795.3 of Halyomorpha halys. Taxonomy (NCBI): domain Eukaryota; kingdom Metazoa; phylum Arthropoda; class Insecta; order Hemiptera; family Pentatomidae; genus Halyomorpha; species Halyomorpha halys. The sequence continues at coordinate 59,756 of NW_027110692.1, read as the reverse complement.
ACCGATCTAGCCCGAACCCGATATTATTCCTTCCATAATAAACTCCCTAACCACCCAAACCCACTAGTTTCTAACCTTGCTTCCTCTTCCATTCCTGGCAATCCTCCGAGGCGTCTGAAAAGAAGATGGCCTCGTGACCTTATATTGTAAACTGTTTTTAGAGTTCTACTACTGGGTAGTTTCTCTACATCCTGTATCATATCATTATGATCAAATTTACTGGTTGTATTTTTTTATACAGTTGTAAATATCAATAAATAAATAAAATTAAAAAAAAATGTTTCCAAATTATTTTGAAAAAAATAATTGATTTTGGCCAAAATAGAAAGGAAGCAACATATTACTCTATATAGGTTTAAAAAATGAATTGCTATATTGTAGATAAAAATCACAAAGAAAAAATGGCAACTAATAGTACCATGGAGTAGTATTTGTGAAACCAAACAATTTTATTTGGATGATTGGATTGTAGAAGTAGTAAAAAATTTTGAAAATAGCTAAAGGTATAAAAAACTAAAAATGTTACTAAAATGTCGAAAATAAATAGATGTGTAAAATAATACTGTTACAAATAAATAAGGTTTATTCTCAAGTAGTTTTATTTTAGTATAATATGGTCCTAAGGAGATTTTTTCCTCAATCATTCTGATCGACAGTTAATAATATAAAAAATAATTTTTTGACTTATAAAATTCATAATATTAAAAAAAAAAATAAATCTGCATTGCTACAATCCATGAAGAGTCAGAGGTGCAGTACTTTGCCAACTAACGGTTGTATAAGAAGATTATTTGGTCACAATCACGCCCGATCGCCAGATTAATAGACTTATAGATATATTAATATCTATAAATTATATCTATGAATATTTTTCGTTCCCCATATTAGACTTATTAAGTAAGTAGTAACGAATATGCGAACCCTATAACTCAAATTTATTCATTTAAAATACATACACAAATACATAACAAGTGTTGTTTGTTAGTAAAGATAAACTAATCAATACCCTTACACATAAATTCGGGAAATAGCTACACCCTGAAACGTTAAATGTTGCGGAAGATAGCAAGATGGATGCAGAAGGCAATGCCTACGGCAGCCCACCTTTCACCTGAAATGGGCTACATTCTCTCTAGCCCTCTTGGTAATGGCGTAAATACGAATATATTTCTACTTTAAGATCTATAAAAGTCAACTTTTAGGAAATAAATTATTCTCCCTAATAATAATAAAATGCTAAAATATCATAATAATTAACGTTTGTAATTGGCGAGATGTGTTCTCAGGTTTAATAAGTCCCTTGTTTGTATCATATAAGACGAAGAGTATTGTAGCTTGATCACAATGAACATTAGATCACACTTCTGTTTTTTTTATTGATACGATAGATCTGTTTCCAGTCAAAAATATATATTATTTGTATTATAAATAGAACTAACTACTTTAAACAATGTTCTTCAAATTTATAAAAAATGCCCGAAATGTACTGTTTATTTTCCAACTTCATTAGGTTTTGTGGTTAAACATATCTCACAATATTACTATTACTTATGTTTCTGTTGCAGCTAGATTCTGAAGATTATCAATTTTTTCGAAGATCCCTTCTTTTTCTTCTTTTCTCCTTTTTTTATTTTACTTTTTTCATCACTGGTAAACTTGGGAAAATAACCTAAAACGGAATAGTGTAGGCGGTAGATAATACCGCCCAATTGGGGCCTGAATTATATGCGTTACCGGAGACTACGTTGGCGCAAACGCTTGCAACAAGACGGTATTGCTCAGGATTAAAGGAAGGCAGTTCAAGAGCTGAAAAAATTCCCTAGTGAAGAAGGGGAGTTGAACCATTTTTCCGAAAGGATGAACACACAAAATCATAACAAGGAGATGTTTCGCAACATTATTGCTTACATAGTCATGCCCTACAATGAAAAAAATTGTTGTAAGAAAAAAGAATTTATTAATTTAATAAAATTAAATGCACATAGTACAATTTAAGATTAAATACTATAACTCAGTCTTGCAATTTTCATCACTCGAACAACATCGGCGGACTCCTTAAACATGGTGTACAGTTCCCGGTTTTTCTTCCTTTTCCACTCTCCTCCGATGAGAACACCACCATATATACGTCTGAGGATTCTTCTTTCAAAGACTAGGAGTTCCTCTTCACAAGCCCGGGAGGCAGTCCAAGTCTCACAACCATAACACAAGACTGGGCGCACTATATTGACAAAGCCTTGATTTCCAGGAAAGAGCTCTACTTCGGAACTGCCTTGCCATAGAAAAATAGCACCGATTTGCTGCAATGGTCCTACGCCGAATCTCTTGTTCAGGTGCGTTGTCTTGCGTTACCAATGAGCCGAGATATACAAAAACATTAGTCTTCTCGAAATGGTATTCCCCGAAGGTCACCCCCTTTTCAGGTCTAGGCACCTCTCCTGTAATCATATATTTTGTTTTTTCACCATTGACTTCCAAGCCAAGTCTTCTGGTAAGACCCACCAGAGCAAAGAAAGCGTCCGATACAACGTGGAAGGAACATCCTAAGATATCTATATCATCCGCGTACGCAAGGAGCTGTCCAGATCTAATAAAGATGTTGCCATTGGTCTGTATCTCAGCATCTCTCACTTCCTTCTCGAGTGAAAGATAATGAATAATTATTGTATGAAATTCTTTGTTCTAAAAACAAATGTTTTTTTTTCATTGTAGGGGTTGACTATGCAAACTATAAAGTTGCGAAAGTCACCTCCATATTATTTCTATTATTGACTAATCCTCAAGATCCAGAAATATATATATATTTAAGGAACTGATTGTTAATATCGTTGATGATCAAATCTTAAAAAATTTGTTATTTTAGAATTTTTAGTTAGTTTTCATTATTGTAAATAGTTTTGGAATTTGTTAAAATCAAATGCTATTTAAATCGAAGATCGTTGAAAAGTATGTCTAACAATTTAGTCAAAGGATAAATTAAAGGCAACCAAAGAATTTATTAGCGATAGAACATTTAGAAACTTAGTCAAAATTAATTGTTTACTATACTACGATACATTAAAGCTTTCACTAAGTAATTTTTCTCAGAAACAATTTTTCTTAAAATCAGGCCATTATGATAAGCAAGTTGTATATGTATAGAAACTTGGTGGTAAAGTTGAGACAAACTACTTATATCTTAGGTGCTTGTTGGGGAAGATAAATCGTAATCGCTCAAACAATATACCCTCGCTAGATATATAAATGATATCGGACTGGGCCAAGTATCTTCAAGGAGATTTATGAAAAAGATAAGGTTGAAGGATTGGACCAACGATCTTTCGTCTCATCTTTCTTCCTGTGTTTATTTATGGATGCCTTCCACCTTTACATCTTTTAATGCTGTGCCACTCATAATATCGTTGTTTTTTTTTTAGGAGCGATATCCAAACTACCAATTACAAAACAACGCGAAAAAAATTAAAAACAACACAGTTGCAGGAAATAGGTTCAGACACGAATAAATTTGTTTATGATGATCAGTTTCTGTTAGTGGCCTCGGATTTTCAAAGTTATATAAAGGTAAATAAAAAATATTTAATCATGTCATGTGTATTAATAAAATATTGATATATAAATTATTCGGGAGTGGTCTAGCTCAGTGGTAAGGAACTCGGTTCGGACACGGGTTCGAAATCCGCTGCGGTAAATAATTATTTATTTTGGTGCTGTAGCCATTGGCCAACCATAAGGTTTTAGGGGCGCTCCAGTTATGTCAATTTGCGAAATAAAATTCTTTTAGTAGGATCTACAATTTAATATTTACAGTTTATTTGGTAAAAACTACTTAATCAGGAGTTATGCTTGTCATTAGAAAAATTAAGGGATGTTTTAGGAGATTTAATTGAGAAACACCAATTTTCCTACCAGTTATTATACATTTAAGGAGATCGTTTGAAAAATAATGTGCTATATCTTTCTGATACACCACTTAAAAAAAATTATAGATTAGGAAATATTAAGTGTTTATACTTGTATTTTTTATTTATTAATTTTTTTTTTTGTAAAGTTATAATGGGGTGCGGTGGCACGATGCTACTATCTCCAAGGACCGTTTGAATCTGGCTGGGCAGAAAATTCTTTTCTGTTACACTGTAGCTGTGAGTCAACCCTGTGGACTCTGAAGCTCTCCTAGGGTCCACCCTCATAAAGTGGGTACTCGTAATTGAGGAAAAGTCTGGCGCTTGAGCATGATTCTGACCTAACTCTTTGTGCAACCATTGGTCTAGTACTTCCTCACAAAGTACTACACCCCTGAGAAACTTCAGGGATTGTAGTAATACAGATTTTTTTTTGTTATAAATATGTTTAAATTATTTCTCCATTGTCAAAATATACTTCTTTACAATAAATATAAAATTATTAAATAATAACAGTATGAACATAAATATTCAGAAATAACTAAAATGTCCAGATAATACAAAAAAAGTATTTATAATGGTGAATTCCATGTTACATGGTTTTATATTTATATATTTAAAACCTTTCTGCTGGATTTCACGAACTAGTTGTTATATCTCTATGAAATTTCTTAACATGTTTTATTTTTTTTCCTCTTTTAGCTACCTACCTATACAGTGTTTCAGGCCAGAAAACATACCGTTAAATCCAGCTAATCTGGATCTAAAAGAACCTGGCACTATGACCCCATCAAGGGATTTATCTACACCACTATACTAAAACTTTTTTGGACCTCCAGAGCATAATAGAAGTGTACGTTAAGCCAAAAAAAAATTTATGTTATTCATAAAAAGTCATCAGTTAATTCTTGTATACATAAAAAATACACCAAATCTATAAAAATTAAATCCAATAGTGAACGAACCACACTTTTACATGCAAATCCATAACGTGAAATGAAGTGGTCTGAATTCACTATTGCCTTAAAAAGGAGTAAACCAATATTGGTGGATCATGTAAATCCCTAACAAACACATAAAGTCCGAGGTGTAGTATCAACTGAAATGAAATTAATTTTTTTATAAAACTCTTATTTTTATACGATACAATGAAATTTTTTACTATACCGTTAAATTATAAAATATAATTAAGTTTAGACGATAACGTTCGCACATTAGTGGATTTAATTAGATATCATTTTAACCCATAAGGGAATGTTGAGGCGTAATGATGCTCTTAAAAATGAAAGATAATGAGCAGTGGTATTTAAGAGAAAAATTGTTAAAGTTATTATTATGAGATTTTTATTTTATTATAATAAAAATGTTTTAAATTTTTTTTATCTGGAAGATCGTTGATTGGCAACTTGTAATAAATAAAAGGTGTAATAAATAGATGTGTAATGTAATGTAATAAAAAGATGGTCTGGGTGCAGTTAAAAAATAAACTTAAACAGTGATTACACTATTTAATGTGAGCCACGTCGTAGGGTTACATTAGGCCGAAAGAAGATATGAACACTAAAATAAAGAAACAAAGTAAAAAAATATATCTAACGTGAAAAACCTTATTTCGTTACCTTATTTTAGTGTTTTTTTAAAATCTTTTTCAGCCCTAACGATCTCCTGTAACATGGAACGAAACGCTGGCTCACATTAGATAGTTTAATTACTGTTTGAGTTTTTTCTTTGGCCGCACCTTGACCATCTTTCTTTTATTTATTTCATATAAAATTTAATAAATAATAAATACCATTATTTTTTTTATTTTTTTTTTAGGAGCTATCATTTCTTCGTGTTCTACAGACCAGGCTTTCATTTAAAAGTAACCCATAAAATAAAATCGAACATTCAAAAAAAAAAACCTCAAATTTTATTTGTCGATATTATTTTCCTTTCACCATTTGAACAAATGCGCCTAAACATTATCTTACAGACTGAAATGAAAATTAATTTATTTTCAATTGCGATAGTTTCAAAACGATAGAAAATGATCAGTGTTAAAGAACTATCTCTATCTTAAAAAGTAATAATCGTGCAAAGCTCATTTGGAATTCAAATTATACTTTATTGACTTTAAAAACTAAACTACGAGATCGTGGACGGCCAAGTATGTTGAGCCATAAATTCAGCGTCTTCAAAAGCGGTGCCGGTACGAATGAGAGCTGGCCGGGTTGACCTTTATTTCGTGAAGGACCCTAGGAATAAGTTTCAGAATAGACTGGTAACCAGTAGGATAACCAATCTCGTTAAACACCAAATAAAAAAAAAAATTCCAAGCTATACCATTAGACTCATGCTTTCTGTTTTATTTAGTAACAATAAAATAAATAGTGACGTCAAAAAACTTTATACGTAACAAACAGATATTTTTTCATCATTTAATAAGTAGAATTAATATTTTATTATTGAAATATAAAGAAAAAAAGTTTTTTTAGTGAATCTGTATTGTTTAATATTTCATTAAAGAAATGTATATTTTTTTAATAAAGATCTTCAAGAAATAATCTTATTAGCCAGTAACCACGAAGTAGATATAAGATTCGTTGCTATAATAGACTTCAGAAGGAGACATAATGGAGCAGATAGGGGGCAACAAGTGTCCTTATCAAAGAGGCTAGGCACTCTGTCTCTTCCTATCACTGAGAGGAATCACCATCTTTGTCCCTAACCCCTTTCAACAAGGGTAGCCAATGGAAGGGTTGGGTTTAATATTGCTAACTATCTTCCCTGTCTAAATATAACCAGTCATATATATATTGTGAATTTATATTAGCTGAAGAAAGGTCAAATTATAAATAGTACTTACTTAAAATCACAAAATATTTAACAAATATTATAAGTCTATATATATATTGGTGATAAAGGACATTAAGTCCATTTTTAACACATAAAAAACCGCATAGATCTACAAAAAATAACTTTTTGTAATTTTGGGGGAGTTGCATTTACGTAAAGAATTTTTGCTGATGTAATAGATCAAGAAAATTGTTCATGATACCTAGGCAACTCAACCGATCAACATCAAACGTTTGAGGTATAAAAAGTATGTTCAATTATAACCAATTGGCACAAATCGGACTTAATTAGGTCAATCTGAATTTAAGTTAGTTATATGTTGGATTTTTTAAATATAGTTCGAGTAAGTTTGTTGATGTTGTTGATTTTTGCTTAAAGGCGTAAAACCCTCTAGTCATCAACGCCTATGGCATGATAAAAGTTTTAAAAAAATGATAAAAATAAAAAAATAAATAAATAAATAAAATTAAAATCGTTCAAGTAAGTTTTTACTGTCTTGAAAAAAAGAAAAGACAATGTATACACGGGTAAAAAATGTTTGATCAAGTAAAATGCGAAAACAACGTCCATTACCAAGTCTTTCAGTATTAAGCAATATCTAATATTTTTTATAAATCAGATTATGCGGTAAATATTTGATAAAGATGTTAGTAAATAGTATAAAATTTTGGAGGAGGGGATGCAAAACTTTATTACGTATTGTTTAAACATCTAATATATAATAATTTGAGGATTCGAAATTTCCAAAGAATGGCAAATGTTAATGAGATTGATATATTCAAACCACAAACGATAGATGGAATTTGTATCATTGACATGGTTGGGTAATTTGACTCAAGAATATTCCTTTTATAGTGTAACATCATATTTGAATAGTTTTTAACAAAATGACTAGCTTTTAATTTCTTGTATTTATTATAGGTTTAAACATTGAATATTTATAATACTTCTTTTTAATGGTGCTGGTAATTATAGTTTTAAACTTAAGTTTTAATGTTATTTTTAGCATTTTATGATATTTTATAGTGATTGTTAACCAATTTTCATTATTCTTAATAATCTGTTATTTTGAATAATTGTGGGAGCGTATGGCTCAGTGGTAAGACACTGTACTATGACTTTCTTGATTTTTGTTTTACGAAACTTATTGCTACATATTACATATTATGATTTTGCCGTAACTTTGTATGTGATGAAGTGAAACAGGGTACATTTTCGCTTTTAGCTCATCAAAACCATTTGGATTGGCTAAAAATATCAAATAAAATTTTCGTTTGTTGACCTGTGTTCTTACACATTTTTATTTAACAGTTTCTTACACTAAACAGATGTATAGATAACTTTATCGAAGCCCAATTTTAAGGGAAGTTTCAACAACTGTGTTCTGATTAAGCTAGGGAAATGTAACATATCTTTTACCTCCGAGGTACAGATATTAACTAAAATGGTAGGAGACAGAAACTATTGTTACAAAGCATGTTTGAATAGTTTATTTATGAAAGGAAAATATCTCTTGCAGTCACTGTTTTCTCTCTTCAGGCTATATAGCTGTTACTGTTTAATTGATGAAAAACCGTATGTTTAATTCAAGAGGTGTTTTAAAGTTATTAATGTTATTTTTATTAGTGCTAAATTGCATACATGTTATATTTTGACTATTCCTATTCTTAAAATATGCCCGAAAAATAGGATCATTGGAAATTTATATTCACAGTATAAAATAAATAACTATCCTAGTTAGGTTTACCAAGGGGGTATCTGAAGTTATACCTAAGGGTTACCTAGGTTGAATTACTACATACAAAAAAAGAAATGAATTTTGTATTACAAAGGTAAAATTTAATCAGAATCAGAGTTTATGTCTCATGTATCAGAGTCAAATGTTTATAAACCTCACAGTTATTTAATAAATCACAGTTTAGTGGTTTAATAATGATAAAAACAAATTTTGTACTTAATAAAATGTTTTTAAATCTCACAGTTATTTAATAAAACACAGTTAAGTAGTTTAATCCTGAACAAAAAAAGGTGGCGGGGATGATAACTGTTACGTTAAGTTACGTGTAAGTTACGTTAGAAGTTTCTTTGTTACATCTAATTTTTTTTTTTTTTTTTTTTTTTTTTTAGAATAATTATGGCCCTTGGACCTTCCCACCTTTGGCTCCTTTAAACTTAAAGGGTAAACATGCCTTTTAATTGGAGAAACTTCAAACGGAATTATTTGTCATATACAACAGCATATTTTGAGGAAGGCTCAAAAGTTGCCCTGTTAATGTATGTGACAGGTAATGGAACTAATGATATTAATAAAACACAGTTTAGAGGTTTAATAATGAACAAAAGAAAGACATTATGAACTATCAAAGAGATCATTACACCAGTTTCGACCGAATTCAGATCTCACATGATCAACTCACGAATTATCAACTTGATAAAAAAAGCACATAATAAATAATTTTAGTCTCAGTTAAAAGTTTACCAACAATTACCGTTTAACATCAACTTTTAAAATACTTCAACAACAGACTCTCAATATCGGATTTCATTTGATCTTCTACAAAAAAATTTAAATTATTTACAAACGGAATTTTGAATAGAATAAGCAAACTTATACTACACTCGTTGTGACCCGCTATAAATTTAGAAACATGTCCTGGTTCCATATTTATGATGAATAGCTGCAAAGCCACAGTTGCGTGTGATTAAATTAATACAATTTGAATTGTTTTGGAAAAAAAGAATTAGTAAATCAACAAGTCTTTAAATTGCCGGGGAAAAAAACAATATTTTTTTACTCAAGCCTTATTACACATCTAGAGGCTAAGGGCGATTATGCTCATATACCTACGTAAGCTGTTCATTAAACGGTTTATGCCCTTTTTCTATGGGTCATTTCGTGATGCTATATGGCTAATATATATTTTATGTTATATACGAATATTTTTTATGTATATTACCTATATATTTCATTTAATATTAATTCTTTTATCAGAACATTTTGTTCAACTATCACAAACAAAATATGGTGTTGATAAATTAGAAGTATATCGAAATTTTCAAATAAAATAATTGAAAAATTTAAATTAATTTGTCTATATTATATTAGAAATAAGGAGAATGTAAGGTTATAAAATTAAAATTGAGATTATCCATGATAATTACCGGGTTGGCCGAAACTTTATAATTTATGTATTGTTATTTAGAACTGTATAAAAATATATACAACAAGTAAATTTGCTGTAGGTGTCATAGTTACATGATACACACATGTGGAGAATCTACCCATTGATAGAACTTCAATAATATTTCTAGAGGAGAAGATCTCGAGGCCATCTTCTTTTCAAACACCTAGTAGGATTATTAGGTAATGAAGGAGAAGCCAGGTTAGAAACAAGTGGATTTAGGTGGTGGAGAAGTTTATCATGGTAGGAGTGGTATCTGGTTCTTGCCAAATGGGCAACATGGGGGACATTGAGGTCATGATGGATGACATGATTTTTAACAAAGTAGGGAGCGTTAAGAATTTTACGAAGGATTTTGGACTGTAAGGATTGGATTCAGGAGGAATTAGATGGTTTAGTGGAGCCCCAAAGCTCATATCCGTATGTCTAGATAGGCCTTATAATAGTCATGTAGATCAGTATTTTGTAATGGGTTGGTATTTTAGGCCGTTAGTCTAGTTAATGTTGTAATAGTCATATTAAAGATTAAATAATAAAGAATGTTGAGGCTAAATGAAATTATGGAAATATTTTATTATGATTTATAATTTATTTTTTAGCGACTTAGAACAAGCATTTTCTTTACACCTAACATTATTGCCCATACATAGCTTTAGTAAGATATCCAGCTTCACATGAATTCTTAAAGAAGGATAAAGTTCACATACCCTTTTCATTAATACTTTACTGTTTTCTTCCTATGGGTCGACGAGTGATGTAATATAGCCTAAAACCTTCCTGAATAAATAATCTATCTAACACAAAAAAAGGTTTTTCAATTAGAGTGGTAGCTCTTGAGTTTAGCGTTTTTAAACAAACTTTTAATATAACATTATGGATTAGAAAATTACCGAGCCATGAAAATACTCTATTATGAATTGCACCGCATAGAGTGAAGCAACACAATTAAACGTAATGAGGCAGAGCTCTGCTCCGATGTTAGTAATAAAGCCGGGGCACTAAAGTGGATGGGGAGCGGGCAGTACTTCTCAGTGCAGTAATGTCCAGTCGTAAGTCCCCACGAGGGACAGTTCGGTGTAGAATGTGTGTGGGTGAGGGTACTGGATGTTAGCATATTTAATGAACGTAAAACCCTAAATGTTACTAGGATTATTCATCGAGTTCTTGTACAGCAAAACAAGAGCGACCTAACCTGCAGAATTAAGTAAATAAGAAGCAAAAATATATTATATTACATAATGGGATTTAATTATAAAGTTAATAGTAATTGCCGAGAACTATAACATCATATTGTCAAAGGAGTGTGAAACTGGTAAGTCAAACACGTTTAGAGTTCTTTATTTTTTGGCGAAAGTATAGGGCTAAGGAAAAAAAAAACATTTAAACAGATATTTATTATTATATTTAGCACATTTTAAAAATTTAGGCTCCATTTCTTACAATACCAGTTTTTGAGTTGTACCATCAGCATTCTGGCTTGGAGCGATCTATATCCATGTTGGAGCAATCTATGTCTATTTTAATTGTTACTAGAATTTTTTATGTATCTTTTTCTGTCAAAGATTAGACTTTTAAACCTAAAAATAAAATAATGCTTTTCAATGGTTCCAATCCCTCCTCACCAGTCATCTCTACTATGTCGTTATCCCAAATAATTTCCCCTGTAGTTCGCTACTAGATTCTCCTTCATCTGCTCTATTTTACATTTATCAATGGCCATCGAATCTTCATTCAACAATCCAAGTAGCATCTATACGCTGACAAAATTCAAATTTGGACTCCTCCAATTCCAAGACTACAAAAAGACATTAAATGAGCAATCCACTATAATTAATTAACTGATTAAAATAATCAAATATATGTATTTTTTACACAATAATTTAAAGACTACAGTCATCCTGAACAATACTCCCATCTCATTCCACACACCAGTCAAAGACTTAACTCTTACCTGAACCCCTCATATTTCCCAGGATACTATACCATCCCTTAAGCTATTTAATTGTTTCCGTTATCTCTTTCGAAATACCTCAACCCGTTAATACATCGTTTCTTCACATGTTTCCCTACATTGACGGATGAGGATGACTATCTGACATGTGGGGAATTGTAGACTGAACTGAAGCTAAACTAAAACTTTTTTTGAATTGCCCAATAAGATTTGTTTTCGGGTTTACCAGAGTATATGAACCCGTATTACGCCGAATTGAAGTGGCTTCACCCTTCCTAATGTCCTAATCCTAGTGATTAGAATTCAACGTCCTTTCTATACCCTACAAAACCTGCATTTCAAATCCTATATTCAATACGTACTACCAGGTGCCGTCCATCTGACTTCTAATCTCCACCAGGGCGGACTACTGCTTTCGAAAACTCCTTTACCCTTTCTGCTTCCAACTGGAACTTCCGTCGACCATACGTCGTATACAAGTTACCTCGTTCAAATCCCTGCTGCTCTACCCAAATTCTCATTCAACATAATAATTATTATATTGTGTACATGTATTATTTGTAAATACTGAAGCTACATTTTTTATTTTACAATACTACGTAACTATAATATAAGTTTATGAACTTAATAATTATTACAAATTCTTGTAAAGAAGCTAAGTTCTAGAATAATAAAACAATTCTCACTGTAAAACCTGTAATTATTGTTTTTGTTTTGCACAAAAATATATGGCCAACCACTTTTGTAAATCACAGTTTTAGTTTTTCATATTAATGTTTTTGTATTTCGAATTTATACTTAAGTTGGTTTTGCTTTAAGCAACTGATGGGTTGATATTATTAACCATTTAAGTTAACGAAAGAAGATGGCCTCGTGACCTTATATTGTAAAATGGTTTTAGAGTTCTACTACTGGGTAGTTTCTCTACATGCTGTATCATATCATTATCATTATGATCAAATTTACTTGTTGTATTTTTTATAAAGTTGTAAATATCAATAAATA
>NW_027110692.1:32083-46831 GCF_000696795.3 Halyomorpha halys | reverse complement strand
ACAAATTTTGTTTTCTAAAAAACTAACATAGGTGTACTTCTCAATCATAATAAATATTAAGATGGAATTAAATTTCACCGAGAACTAATTTATTTAAATATTAAATTTTCAATCATTATTATTATATTTTTTTTTGGAAAAATTCAAAAGATATAAGACACAAAAAACTTAAAAATACTAAATGACCTATTTATTGCTTACAAAAATTATAGAATGATTTTTGAGGAGCAACAGTTGAGCAGCCTCTAGCAACTTTGTCGAGTTCCTTCTCCTTTTATACTTTTGATGTATTGTTAAAAAAAAAAAAAAATCAAGTTATTCTCGTACAAAAGAGAAAAAATATATATTTAGGGCACAAAATCAACTTAACTACTTTTATTGATAATATAAGTTGAAAAATGTCGAATTGTATGTTTAAGCTAAAATATTGGTAATAAAAAAAGACCTAAATTTAACATCCAAAGAAAGTCCATATTTTGTCAAAATTAAGATTTCAGCAAAATATGTTGGCTAATGGCATATCAGTACACAAAAAGGCATAGGCGAAAATAAAAAATTGGGTCCTACAGGAAATGGAGTTCAAAAATAAGTTGCACAGATGAAGAATAATGAGGTTCCCTCTTTATCTAGTCAGTGGAATATAATATCCAAAGTTAATCAACCATTCGTTTTTGACCAGGAGGGTTTAATGATAAGCATAATAAAAGTCATGATGATTATAAGGCAAGCAACAGTTCATTTATTTATTTTTTTCGGATATCTCTTAATCCGTCAGTAATACGCTAAAGTTACTGCTATCAATAATCAAAAAGAATAAACGGTATTTCTTCGTTCGTACTGTAAAGACTTTAGTGTATAAAATAATTGGGTGGGAATATTATGGTGCTATAAAAATTATCACATAATTATTGTAAAAGCAAGATACGGAGCATCCGGCAAAATCTCCTTACAAACACGGATGAGTTAAGTCTACTTTTTTTGTCCAGGTTTTTGTTGGAAAAATTACAAATGTCAAAAAGATTATGGGGAGACGAACACCGTTGAAATCAAGCTGTGCCACCATGTTTGGTGGATTTCACTCAGTGTTCTAGCTTCTTATGAGTATCTATAACTTTTATTGATAGTGGCTTAGAAGGCTTATTCTGCAAAACATGTTACAACGTCTGTTGATAAAATGCTTGAGAGAAAGATAATTCAGGAGTACATTTATGTAAAATTGTATGTTACATATTTTTCATTTTTAAATGGCTTTAATTAATAAAAAAAAATTTTAAAAAATAGTACTTATTTTTTTCATTTCTCTGACTAATAAATACATTAAGTAACGCTTACTTAGGTGTAAGTCAAATAAGTATTATTATCGAACCACTTTCAGGTACTGATGTGCTTTTTGCCCATTTTCTTTACTTATAAATTAAAATATCTACATTTTGCGAAATTTGAGCATTTGAGTTCAGGAGCTTCAACGCGGCTGGGAGAGGGAGAGGATTCGAAAACTCGACTCAAAATTTACATAATCGCAAAACTAATATATATCTATATAACTATATATTTCATACATCTGAAATTAAAAGTAAATAAAAACTGGAATCTAATAATGTTTCTGCTGGGGTCTTTATAAAATTCAAATCACGCTGTGAATTAAACTGGTATTTTTCTTTTATTCTGTATAAATGTTTTCAATTGTCACAATTTATTATCTATTGCTATAAAATATTACTTATTTTAGTAATTTTTAATCATGAATTTCGTAATTAAAAATGAAAAAAAAAAACAGTGTAAATTCAAAGCATGTCTCTAATTGAATTCGGTTTAAACAAGGAAAATACAAGATGAGGCTCTGATAATTTATTTCTGTATTGATTAAAGCATTATATATGCAACCCTTACAAACCTTATTTGTTATTATTAATTCAGTATTGTAAACAATTGCTAAGTAATCTAGGTTTGCATATATCAAAATAATAGCATGGTGTAAGCGCGAGACTGATAGGCATATATGAATTAATCTACCAATTAATTTACGAATTAAACGGCTAACTAATTTATTTAATCAATAAATTTTATAGAGCTGCTAGGATAAAGTCATTTGCCAAGCCTGATATGCTAACAAATATTATCACTAATTTCTTTTAATATTTTGTGACATATGCAAAGATTTTTATTTAGGAAAAATTTTTTTAGAAATAATAATCAAACTAGTTGGTTTATTATTTTATGCTGCATCAGGAGTTGTTACAACTCACGTTATACTCTACATTAGTGTTGTTTTTTTTACCCCTTCCTGATCATTTCTGACACGGGATAGGAGTTTATCCTATAGGTAATCAACATGTTCAAGTTTTTATTTAATAGGACCGTCTCTTAATGAAAATCAATCTGCTCAAGCCAGGATCGAACTCACACTATAGTTGCGCACTATAGTCTACCAGCCACTGGAACTTATAGTTTCTTCCCCCGATTCTAATTTTCCACCGTTCTGTTCTATGTTCCCTGTTATTTCTCACTCGTGAGATGTTTCACTAATAAAAATCACAACCTATGATCACTTGGTAATCTCTTGACATTCCTTCTACCATAAGGACTATCAAATTCTCACCCTTACCACTTCATTAACCTAATTCCATTTCTATCTCCCCTTCTACATTGCAGGGTCTACCTAGAGTAACTAATTGACATTTACATCCCTCAACTTGGAGTGTCTCCTCTCCACCACTCAATTCCTCCAGTGCTTCTCGGGTTGCGATAGTATTAGAGCTCCCAGTACCTACGAGGCATCTAATTCCTCCTCTTACTCAAATAATAGGCAGACCGCCAGTCCCTTTCTTTACATTGTTGCTGACCGCAATGTGCGGTCTACTCTGTGCCGGCACGCATCCCAAATCTTCTCTGCGGTGCTTCCTTCATCCTCACGTTCCTCCTTCTCCGCTGTCCTCTTCCCAGATCCGTTTCTTCTGCACCAGTCTCTGAGATATCCGACACTTCTGTGGAATCGCTTGCGAATTCGTTTCTTCTCTGAGCTGCTCTTCTTCGTCTCAGAATCTAGGTGTTAACCTCCATCGGTTCCACCTAATCCAATCTCTGCCTACGGTACACATAGCGACATTGTCTCGCAATGTGTTTCTCGTTTCCGGACTCGGGCCCAGGCGCCCAGCCCAGTTTTGCCGAATCCGTGACACTTTCGGTCTTTTGGCCGGCTACTATTTCTGGGCTTTGCTTGCCATTGTCTTCTGTCCCTGTTCGGCGTTTTCTCCCTGCCGCTGTCCTTGTACTCTCTTCTTCTTAGGGGCAACGGAAAAAAGAATAAAAAGGTACCAAAAAGAAGAAAACGCTCGCTGAACACTCAACAGCACGCGACGTGACTGGCGTTAGCCATCTTGGCTTCTCATGCTTCACTTACTCCCTAGATGGTGCTGGGGTTAAGTGGATACCATAGTGCCATGTGGTGCCTCCTTCCCCTCCCCCCCCCCCCAACAGTTCTTATGAATATACATTCCAGCGATATAACAACTAAAAATTGATGCTCCCGTGGAATGAACATTCGTTGAATTTAGTTATTGTTTTTTGGGAGCAGTGGCATGCGCAAACCACAGCGCACTACACCACTGCTGCGTATCCCCAATGCCAGAAATGGCAATCAAGGGGATAAAAAAAACTAATAAAAAAAACTGTTGAATTTAAACGAGTTTAAATATGTGCCTTGCTGAAACAGAACACTGATTCAAATTTTCTTAAAATCACAGAAAATAAAATAACAGAGAGAAGTTTGAAGAGAAATTACTCTCCAAATACAAGTGTACACATTGTTTTGTTTTTAAAAGCATGTAATGTTCTCTGAATAAAGCAAAACTAATTAAATAACAATTTATCATAATATTAAATTGGTAAAAAAGTGGTCTAAACCTCCTTTCTTTAATGCGCTACATAAAAAGCAATAGCTCTATATTAAATTACCCCATTGAAAAATAGGTTTCATAATGAACAATAAACTTTGTTTTTTACATTATATTTTAATTCAAGCCTCTCCAGCACGCGGCTGTCAACCAGAGGATGGGTTGAAATAAAATTACTCTTCCACAAAACAAATCTAAGAAGGTAAAGTGTTCTACGAACAAAAGTAGGTCAGTCTTGAAGTCTGCCAATGGATTGAAAGAGCCAATCTTCAAGACCCTATATCGGTTAAATGTTCTGTATTGGATGAGTTCGTGACCAGCGAAATAGTGAGCTATATTACTACAACATTTATAACTGATAAGATATAGTCTTGCCTCCCACTAAAATTTTAGGAACACCTAATTATACGAAATTGAGAGTTTTTAGTTACAATTCTTCATTAATTAAATTTTATTAAGATTGTGAAGATAATTGTTATGTTATTCATACTTCTCAATTATTTTATCTACTTATTCTGGACAACGTTTAGGACTTCCGTAAGATTACATAAACAACATAAAATTATAACGAAAATTATAGTTAACCAATAATGAGTTTGATAATGAATCACAATAAACTATTTTTTTTTAAATCTTTATTAATATTTTCACATGTTTATGTAATTTGGTTATTATATACGAGCATTTATATTATTATTATTATTATTTTAAATAAGACAAACTGCTACACGTAAGGAAAAATTGTATCTATTCATGCCAAAAAAGGAAAAAGAGGAAACATTATAATTACAAAGTTGAATATAATATCCAATAATACAGTGAGGGATATTAAGTATTTTATTTCAAATTCTTAAATTTGAATTGTAAAAAAATGTATCATCAACCTATATGAAATTATATACCACATATTTTCCAACAAAAAAAAAAAAATGTTTGTAAATATTTTTCTAAATTTAGTTGTTTCATATCTATATATATTTTTTAATTAAAAATAATACAAGATGCCACACTCAAGGGCAATACCTCTTTACTTCTACAAATATTATAATTAAAAATAAAATGATATCACGTATTTTATTTCAAATTCTTATAGTTCATATATAAAAGATTTACCATCAATTTACCCATACTCTCCCATCCTTGATTTTAAATAATTAGGTAATTTTGATCTCCAGATGTTTTTTTCTTCGAAAAGTACTAGCATAATGTAATATTTTAATATTATGTATACATTAAAAAAAAAAAAAATGATAAAACAAGTAAAGCTTAAAGATAAATTTTAATTTTAACCAATTTTATTTTAAACATTTAAATAACAACGAATTTCAACTCAAAATTATGATTTATGAAATATTTCAATGACCGTCGAAATATCCTTTAAAAATTATTCATAACTTTTAATATTCTGGAAAATTTTTTTGTATAAATTACTTATTTTTAAATTAATTTTATAATGAGTGAAAAAAAAGATAATAATTTTAGTTAAAATATTATGCTCTAAAAGATAAAAGAAGTTTTATAAATAAAAAAAGTTTAATACAGATAAAAATCTTTTAAATCTCAATCCTCAATTAATGATCAATTATGCAAGAAATAATATAATGATGTTAAGGCTTGTTAAATTTAATTCTTTAA
Source organism: Halyomorpha halys (assembly GCF_000696795.3). NCBI lineage: Eukaryota > Metazoa > Arthropoda > Insecta > Hemiptera > Pentatomidae > Halyomorpha > Halyomorpha halys. The sequence continues at coordinate 41,303 of NW_027110692.1, read as the reverse complement.
TGTTGATAATATTTTTTTTTATTTTAGGAAAATATTGGAGTTGAAAATGAATAAGCTATATGCAAAGCGTCTGATGTTTTGAATAAATCATAAGCGATTTAAGAGAATTTGTTTCTTCTTCCAGAAAATAAAAGATTTAAATAATTAATAATGCTTTTTATATTCCAATGCTCTTAGAAAGTGTTTTAAAATTTTAATAGTCAATTCGCAATACTTCTTCATAAAATTCTGTATGCAGGTATCTAATTTTTTTTTTTTTTTTTTTATTAGCGAACAGCTCAAACAATTTTCAAGTTGGATTATGAAAATTTGGGTTCAAAGAAAAAAAATATTGAATAATAATAATAATTCTAGACTCCTTTGCTGATATTTTAAACTATAGCACAGGTTAGAACATGATCTAATTGGATAATCAGTACTACAAAGAAACTAGCCAAAAAACAGTTTCGCAAATATTGTCTGTACAAAAAGGTTTCTTTAGGTATGATCCATAATTTATAAAGCAAATAGACGATATACAAGTTTATTTTTTTACAAAATAGATAAGTTGACCATCAGGAAAAATTCAAGTATTTAACGAGGTTCTGTAAAAGTTGAAATATCTAATTTTTATTGACTCTAATAACTAATAAAATATAAAGTACCAATATCTGAAAAACTTAATTGAAATAAAATGTTATTCAAATCTTTATCTAGCAGGGTATTTGATCTCAACGTTCCGAATCCGTCCCAACATTTTTAGGTTCAAGTTACATTATATTGTATATTAATATGATATTACATTACATTTATCCCTATTTAGTTCAATATTTTATGTCAAAAGAGGAAAAAATATTGTCTGACAATTACTTATATCTGACATTAAAAGAATTTTTGTTTATTTGAAAATTAAGGAGGCTTCATTTAACTCTATTGCCACAGACCTATAGAGGCATTTAGATTCAATATATTAAAAAAATCTAATTTCCGAAATAACTTTGTCTTAAACAACTTTAATGAACGGAGTATACTTGTATATCCACTCGAACACTTTGGTTTGTTATAAGAAAAGTTGAAGACTACGTGTAGTGAAACTTGGTGTACTATTGGTGCGCCTTCCAGTACACGTCACAGCTCCTTGTAAGTCCAATGTATCTGTGCTTGTCAACATCAAGAAACATACTCCCAGCGTGTAAACAGGTACGTCGTTACAGGAAGGCGAGGGGGTGGGAAGCAGGGAAGCTTGTCATCCTTCCTAATATTTTGAAAATCTGGAAATTTGAGATCTGAGAACCCAATTCAACCAGTAAAGTATTGGTTAAACATTTTATATTCAAATTTGCTTATAACTCAATATAGAGAAGAGTTAGTTTTCTAAAAATGTTTAGAAACGAAATTAAAGAAATACTGTACGTACCTGCGGTAAGTTATATAATCCGGTAAAAATTGTTTGAAATTTTATATTTTGCTCCCACTTAAACAACCTTTTGCCACTTCTTTACGTATAAATATTCACAAAGAAGGTTAATACTTTTTCATAAGTCTTGAGTTTTATGTGGATGTGGTAAATGTAGACACTATATACTACACTAACATTTAATAACTTCATAGACATCAACTTCACAAATATGTTTAAATAGATATGCAAGTACATTCTCCGTCTTTAGGGGTGGATTAAGTTGTTTCCGTAGTGGGTTTTATAAAATTTAAATTCTGTTTCTAAATTGGTGAACAAAAATCTAAGTATTTTCTTGAAAATTATTACTTCTATTTTTTCAGTATTCTGGTGTAACCCTCATTTCTTAAGGTACTAAAGGTATTTTAAGACTTCTTTGAGTCTATTAGTGATTGTAGCCGTCAGATGAAGAGGAGAACGATGTATCATTAGCAAAGAGGGGAATATTAACACTTTTCGATGATCGTTAATGAATAAATTAAATAATATTGGACCTAAAAAGGATAAGTATTATAAAAACACTCACATTATAAGCCAGTCTAATAGAATAAAAACTCACCTGAAACAAATAGTATAAATTATAAATTGGCTCAAAAAGAAATTAATGAGATATTAGTAAAATGAATAAATATGATACGACAATATCACTCACTTCACAGTGGTTCTAGTACATTTAGTACATTTCTAATAACTTTAGGAAAGATACAATTAAAGGTTCTCTCTTTTAGGAAAATTGTAACTTTTCAAAAAGTTTTCTGACTGATCAGATTTAGGATTTATACCTAATTCTGTTTAATCAAAACATTAATTAAAAAGTTGTAATTTTCCTAAAAGAGAGAATCTTCAATTATATTTTTTCGTAAAGCTAGTTGAATTGTACATAACACCACTATTAAATAAGCCATCCATATATACAAGAATACAACTAATAAAACTAAAATGCATACAAAAAACTAAAATATAAAATACCAACTACGACAAAATAAAACAAAAAAAAAATAACATCTTTGCACATTCATATCCATTGTAGACATCAGTCCTATTCTTCATAAATGTCTTTAACTAATTTAATAATAATATCGTAGTACCATAATTATTTTCGTATATAGTAGAATTTTATTATTGTTTTCTTTCCTTACGCGAAACGTAACCTCATATAATAAGAGAAGAATAGAGCTTAAAGGTTATTGAAAATAAAGTATTACATAAAATATTCGGACCAAAAAATAATAATTTAGTAGGATAATTTGGAAGGTTACAACGCTGATTTCAGGGAACCTTTTTTTGTATGACTCCGTTTTCAGGTCATTTTTGACATACAGGAGGGAGGAGAGTCATCAAGAGGTAACCAAACTATTCTAACCATGGTTAAGGATCAAGTTTTCATTTCGTGGGACCACCACAGAACTGGAAAAAAGTCCCCAGGCTGGATCTGAATCAGCGCCGCCACAGTTCCCAGGTGACCTGCACCTCAACAACATGAGCTACGGACAGCCCTGAATTGCAGGGAACTGCACCCGGTAAATAAATATTACAGCATTGCGAAGAATAAGATGGGCGTGTTTGGTTGTAGAGCATAGTAAAGAACGGATTCCTGAAGTGGTTTTAACTGAAACGACAGATGCATGACCGAGAGTAAAACCGAAACGAAGATGGGAGGATTATGTTAAAATTGATTTACTAGAATTGGGTCTTGAGGGGCGTCAATGGAAAGATCTATGTAGAGAACGATTAGTAGTATCGGGATCAAACATTCAGATTCGCTAAGCCTTCGTAATCTCTGTATAACAAATATTATATACAAACAAAATATATTTCACGACTTAAAAAAAAAAAAATATTATTAATAATAAATAAAAGTTTGATAATCTCAGCAGTGATTAATGTATGGGTAATGAAAAACTCAGCTCAGCAGTTTACCGTTGGGAAAATGCTAATTAAACATTGTTTACAGGAAAATATGAGTAATTTTGTATGTAATTAAGGAAAAAAGACACAATTTCTCACAAATTCAAAGTTAATCAAACACCGAATCAAAGCAAAATTTAAAAGGAAATAAGCTGTATTAAATATATGTTTTTAGTATTAATTTTTTAACAATATACATCATGCTCATCTTGTAGCATATGCCGAGGAGGAAATCAGGTAAAATGAAATTTCAAGGACTAAAGTATAAGTGGTATTAGCATTGAATTAAGGGACCTATATTGCATGAAAATTTAATAAGCTCGAAATATTAAGAAAAAATATGGTAGTAAAGGAAATCTTTATATTTAAATCAGAATTGACTGAAAAAAAGTTAATGACTGAATTCAAGATGTTATTTAGATTAAACAAGATTTTCTTATAAGAATACAAATTAATAGCATCTAGTCTAAATTAATTATATTTATCTTGAAAATCAAACACTGCATACAAAAACATGCATATATTAAGATAAATTTCGAAAGATTGTATAAAACATCAGCAAGAGTCATCACTCATCTAAATTACAGTCTGTCTCGACAGTTTCTGAAATTTTTTATCAGTTTTTTTACGTTTTCTTGTCTCACTCCGATAGCAGTGTATGTAAATATATATTAATAGCATGCTATATTTGTGGACTTTCCGTTGCTCTTTTGGTTATAAAACACTTTTTGTTATTAAATTAAGTTCATAATTAATTATTTACAACATATCCTTAAAACAATATACAAACCAACGTAACAAATGTTTCAACAGCTGTTTCGAATAATATTTTCACAAAAAAGTCCAACTATTAAACTGACAGAAAATAATTTTTTTTTTTTAAATTTATGTAATGATTTATAAACAATCACAACTGTATTTACATAAAAATACATACAGTAAATTTAATGTAAGATCATAATGGTATGATCTTACATGATGATTCAGGCGTATAGAGAAACTACCCATTGGTAGCACTCTAAATATTTCTACACTGAAAGGTCTCGAGACTATTTTTTTTAAACCCCTCGAAAGATTATCAGGAATGAAAAAGGAAGCAAGGTTAGAAACTAGTTGTTTTGAGTGGTTATGGAGTTTATTATGGAAGGATTAATCGGTCTCTATGGATGATTTTTTTTCAAAGGAGCGTTGTGGATTTTATGAAGGATTCTGGATTGTAAGGATTGGATACGAGAGGAATTCAAAACTTTTTTTAAACATCATATTTATGTATATGTTTTTTAACTCTAGTTTTCCTATCATATTTCTGCTCGAAATTTTCTAATTACCAGAAAATAACTCAAAATTAACATGTTGATAATCAGTACGACAAGAAAACCACTAGAGTATACATGACACATCTCACATCAACCTTCCAAAAATAACAACCAGATGAAGGTAGAACATCATTCTAAATTAGTCCAGCATGTACTCAATTTTTACTCTCTTAAATTTTTTTTTTTTTAATTTGGTTTGACATGACATGACATGGTTTATATTGAAGTAATCATTCTATTTCTGTTCTGAAATAGAACAAAAAGAGAAACATAGAGCTATATTTTAGAATTTCCCAATTCCATCACAACAGTACTTTTCGATTATTTTTTTTTTGTTCTTTCGCGCATTAATTGATTCACAAATTTTATCAAACCAATGATCGAAGAAAAACATAGACCAAATCTTGTTTTCTTGAATAGCTCTTTTTCAAAATAATGAAATTTCGGTAAACAAGGATTGTCATTTTAATTGAAACTCCTCTCTTAATCTGTGAAACTAACTAATATTTCATCGAGAGGAAGAAACTTAATGTATACTTAAAATTAGTGATGTTTCCTCATGGTTTATTAAGCATACAGGAAAGTTGGTGTGTTAAATCATATCACTAAGCCCAATATTTTGTTTACTACTTGAAATTGATTGAACTAGTAAATAAAAAGAAAAGTATAACAAACATTTTGCTAGAATTAAAAATGTAAGACATAAAAAAACCGAAAAAAGAAAAATAGAAAACAAACAACAATATTTTTTTATAATAAGTTACAACTAATAATTCTATTGTTTTATGCATAAAACAATATTTGAGTAGTGTGACAGGGTTAAGCAAGGATTGTGGTTTGAGAATAGCCAATGAATGAGTGCCGAAACGTAAAATAAAAAAAACTATTTAAAATTTATATAATAATATATTTATTATTTAATTTATTGTTATATAGTTTTATAAACAAATTGTAGGTGTAGAGTGGTCCACATGATTTTCCTCAATAATTTTCAGTGATATACGTATTAATTTAAGATGAATCCCACTAAAAGAAGCAACAAAAAAAAATTGTTATAATAAAAATACTCATATTGAAGATTATTGGGAAATATTATTTCATATTCACCTTAAATTACATAACAAATAATGAATTTCGGGTAAAGTTTATCCTCAGACGCTAAAATAATCGAAGTGAGCAATAAAACTTGGTTTATTACGTTCAATAATTCTCAAGCATCATTAAAATGTAAAACCAATCTCGAAAAAAAATAAAGGTTATAAAAAGATATTCATTTAGAATCGGAAACAAAAACGGTATAATGGTCAAACAGGCCAGACTTTCAAAAAAGACAGCACAACAACCAACAAAGGCATAAACTTTCTCCACCAGTTATTGCAGCACAGAAACATGATCCTATAAAGAATCTAAAGTGCATCACACAATTTAATGTTACGGTGGACAAAGTTGCTTGTTAGTCTAGTAATATTAATTGTCTTTGAGAAAATATTTTATTTTTTTTTTAATGATGCTCATCTCTCTTTGTTTTTAGTTTGTCTTATTTTAATTTACAGTTGTTTGTTCATTTGAGGGGTGAGGGGATACAAAGATTAAAACAGTAACTTTTTTATTTTATTTTTTTTTTAATCAAATGTTTTTATACTAATTTCTTACAGTAGAGAAACACCTTATTTCGAAAGAGGTGTTGACTAAATATATTCGTTTTAAAAAACCTTTAATAAATCCCACCAAATCACATTTACCCTTCGTCGTAAACCCATGACCTCTTGCCCTACAGTATCCTTTAATGATACCCCACTTATTCCTGTCGAACAGATCCGTTACTTAGGACTACATCTCGACAAACGACTGACATGGAATCCTCATACAAGACTAAAAAGACAAGAAACTGCTCGTCGATTCCATTTTACATCATTTACTAGACAAACGGTCTAAATTGCCAATTAATTACAAAAGACTGATTACATGGCTGTAATAAGGCCAATCTGGACATACGGAGTTGAGATTTGGGGCTCCACTAAACCATTGAATACCTCCCGAATCCAATCCTTACAGTCCAAAATGCTTCGTAAAATCCTTAATGCTCCTTACTTTGTCACAAATCAAGTCATCCATCAAGACCTCAATTTTCCATATGTTGCCGATTTGGCCAGAACCAGATACCATTCTTTCCATGATAAACTTCTCAACCACCCAAATCCACTTGTTTCTAGCCTGGCTTCTCCTTCACAACCTAATAATCCTCCTAGGCGTCTGAAAAGAAGATGGCCTCGAGATCTTCTCCTTTAGAAATGTTACTGGAGTTCTATCAGAGGGTAGATTCTCCACATGTTTGTATCATGTCACTATGTCACCTACAGCAAATTTATTTGTTGTATATGTGTGTATACAGTTGTAAAAAACAATAAATAAATTATTTGAAAAAAACAACCTTTTGACAATGAGGCCACTAAGTTCGTCATTTTTTAGTAAGATTAATAATTAAATTATTAATTCGTGATGATAAGAAGATATTCAACCCTTGATAATATATATGAGGAGATGAATGGGGTGCGGTCGGAGAATAACAAAAATAAGTTAAAAAAAAAAAAAACCTATTTATTAGTGTCACCATTTCGGCCAGAATTTCTAGCCTTCATGAGAGCTAAGAACAAAAAACAAGACAGTAACCAATGAATAAAAGGATATATAGAAATAAAAATAAAGTAATAAAAGAATTATTCCCCATTACTTTATTTTTAATTTTTATCTATTTTCATTCTGTACAATCATTTTGTTTAATCATTCTATACATTCTTTTATTAATTGGTTACTGCCTTGTTTTTGTTCTTATCCCCGATGAAGGCTTGAAATTCTGGCCGAAATGTTGGCACTAATATATAAGTTTTTTAAATTTATTTGTGTTATTCTCAGACCGCACGCCTAATCATCATTTCTCATATAAACTATTTATTCATTATAAATTTATTAAATTACATTTAAAACGAATCATGTTTTTATTTTTCGTATTAGTCTTAAGTTTTTTCTAGCATTTGTTTTTAATTTTTGCATATGTGTATAAAATTTAATTTTATGTAATTAGATCGTATGTTTTTTATTTCTCGTTTTTTAAAAATAAATAAATATCAATAAGTTTCCAATAGAAGCCTTTGAATACACTATTTTTCTTATTCAAAATTATTTTTGTTTTTTCACAATGCAGGCACAGATTGAGGGCAAAGTTCTTCATAGGTGCATTTTGTTATCTAAAGAACTCCCCAAATTAGCAACACAAGAGGAATTTTTAGAATCACATATATAAATATGTCTAATTATAACTATATGGTACATAAAATAAATACAAAATATTGCTGTAGGTTTTCACAGCACAATCTCTGCTCTTTTAAATGTTTCTAAAAGCGTATAATGCCTCCTGAAAGATCCAATCTGGTTTAAATCTTTGGGGACTTCAAGGAATCACTCGTTTAAGCCTTGGAGCCCAATGTCTATAGATTACACTCGACGCATACGTTTGCAATTTAGGAAAACTACGGTTTTCGAGAAAAATAGGAAACGACACAATATCGATGGCTAACTTTACATTAGTGCTATTTCCATTAACTTAACGAAAAATACAATTAAATGTTCTCTCTTTTAGAAAAATGAGTTGAAAGGCTGTAACTTTCCTAAAAGAAAGAACTTTAGACTTATTTTTCTTTAAGTTAACGGAAATGTACTGAGCACCACTGTAAAGTAAGCTATCGATATGTGTTCCATATTAGCGAAAATATACTTTGTTTGTTTTTTAATGAATTTTAGAATTCTAAAGAAACAGATAAATATAAAATATAATTTTCTCCCTTCACTATCTAAAGAAGAAAATGAAAAAAGTTATTTGGTATATAAATTAACTCTTTGTCGTAAACTCATCTACCCCACAGTATCCTTTAATAATACCCCACTCATTCCTGTCGCAGAGATCCGTTACTTAGGGCTGCATCTGGACAAACGATTACCAAGGAATCCTCATACAAGAGAGAAGAGACAGGAAACTGCTCATCGATTCCGACTATTATAATGTTATATAGTAAATGTTTACTAGATAAACGGTCTAAACTAAAGACTGATCTACATAAGTATAATAAGGCCTATATGGAGGTACAGAGTTGAGCTTTGGGGCTCTACTAAACCATCAAATCCAGTCCTTATAGTCCAAAATCCTTCGTAAAATCCCTAATGCTCCTTACTTTGTCACAAATCAAGTCATCCATCAGGACCTCAATGTTGATTTGGCCAGAACCAGCTACCAATCATTCCATCATAAACTTCTCAACAACCCAAACCCACTTGTTTCTAACCTGGCTTCTTCTTCAATACCTGATAATCCCCCTAGGCGTTTGAAAAGAAGATGGCCTTGAAATCTTCTTCTACAGCAATGTTAATGAAGTTCTATGAATGGGTAGACTATCCACATTTTTGTATCATGTCATTTTAAGTCTGATATCAAATTTACTAGTTGTATATAATTTTATACAGTTGCGAATCACAATAAATAAAGTATAATATATAAACTCTTTTTTAT
>NW_027110692.1:23923-32029 GCF_000696795.3 Halyomorpha halys | reverse complement strand
ATATATATGTTATTCTTAATTCTTTTTTTTATCTTATTTTAGCCTTTACACAAGAATTTAAAACATCTAATTAATTATATAGATAACTAGAGTGTAATGAGTACCGGACTTGACGAAGAGTCGACCCATGTCTAATACAAATTTCTTCAAAGGGTCATCAAATGAATAACAAATGAGGTCCTTCATAAATATTCAGGTGGTCCGTGTTGGTAGACCAGCTTTAGACTCTTGAGACACTGATGGCCATGGGTCACAGCAACGAGAGCACACGTGCTATTCGTCTAACTTTTTTCATTCTCTCGTTGAAGCTCATTGATGGAACGTAAAACATTTTTAATTACTATTCTACATATCAATTTTGTTCGAATATTCTAATTAGGAAAGGAATATGAAATTGGGAATATTTCAATAGAAAACTGGATTTCGTATTTACTTTGTCTTCTTTCTTTCACTAATGATAATAATTTCTAATTTGTCTAAACTCCTAATTTCCCGAAAAACAGTATTAACTCGACCAATAAGGAATTTTTTATAATATAATATATTCTTCTACCTATACAACAATTTCTTATACTTCGAGAAGTTATTTCATATTTAGTGCTTCAATTTTAATAAATAGTACCAGAAACTAATTCACTACCTCATCAAAATAAATAATAACGCCCTTATTCAGCATTATCTAGCTTCCTATAATAATGATGATCATCATCTAAGCTATTTAAAAATTAATTTAAACCATGATTCTATTGGTTTTTTATTGGTCTAATAAATTTAGCATCATCATAAACATACCACCCACATATTGTTTTATTTCAATTAAAGTTCTATCGAATATATCAGTTAAATTAATATTGTAGTTTGTTCAAAAACTCCGGTTTAACCGGCTTTCACCCCACATCACCCCAATTAGGGTTTCAGAGGTTCTAATGAAATAATTTAGCATACAGCCAAAGATGAAATCAACTTTTAGGCACTTATCTGGTTCTAGTAATATTTAAACTCGATTTATCTATATATTTGCCAAAGAATCGTTTTAAAATACTTATGTGTTTTTTTTTCTTCCAACCCTTTTTCGCCTGGACTACGACCATCAAAATAACAAATCTGAACTATTTTTGGGCAAAAAAAGGGGGAAATCAGGTTTTAAAACTTTTGTCATTTTCATTAAAACATCAAATTTTCCACATAATGGTTTAATGCCAACAATTGCAGGAAATAAAAGGTTTTATCTCCTCGAAATTTGAACTTTTTCATTAAAATGTTATCAATTAACTGGCAATTTACTAGAAAATTAATGAAATTTCTTTGAAAAGTTTTTTATTTCTATAATACACTTTTAATTTTTTTTTCTTCGGTGCTCCTAGGTTTTTTTAATTTTTTTTTTTTAAGAATTTCCTCGTGACTGAACTATTCCACGAAAATTGTCTTTCCTTTAACTCGTTAACAATATTGTTAATGATATAATAAATTTGTTGATTCTTAAAAATTTATTACTTTGTGAATTACATGTTTGTCAACATTCCTTCTTTTATACTGTGAATATTCTTAAAAATATCAAATGATCAATCAGCCACGAGACAAAATGTTAGACACCGCCTAACTGATTTACTATAATGTGCCTCCAGGGCCTGTTTCATAATAAAGCACAAACTAATAATACCTTAATGTAGTAATTTTTACATGATACAATACCTCTAACATGTATAATACCGGCTTGTACTTTCATAATCTTTAATTCTTATAATATCACTCACAGTCGCCTCCTTTATGAAAATTTAAGTAATAGCGTTAGGAAATAGTAGTTTGTATACTAATATTTATAAAAGTTGGGAGACATAAATAAATAGTTTATTATTTGCACAAACTTCAAATGATCCACCTTTTCTCTCAACTATTTATTTTAAAAAACCTCCAACGTTTCGGCCCTTAGGCTTTAATCATTTATATTATTAAAATATTAACAACAATATTGTTAATGAGTTAAAGGAAAGACAATTTTTGTGGAATAGTATTTATATCGAAATTATAAAGTTTAAATGCCATGGGCAATTAGCCTACAAAAATGACAATTTAGGAATTATGCCATCAATGATTAAGGTTGGTTCTTTGGGAATTGGAAACGAAACGTTGGAGGTTTTTTAAATAAATAGTTGAGAGAAAAAGTAGACCATTTGAAGTTTTTTTAATAATAAAATAAACCACTCTCAAATTATCATTATATTAAATCAGTAATCTAATTAAATAGCTATTAAAAAGTTAAACTAATATCATATGGATATTTTAAACTTCACAAGCTATTTGTAGTCCATAAGCTCAGTTTAGGGAAACCCCAAATAACAGCCTCACAGGCGTAGGGAAAATGTCTTTAGTTAATCCCTGTAATTTTCTCTTGAGCAGCATCATCACACAGAAAGCTTGAGGAAGTTGAATTATAGAAACAAAATAAGAATAAATTATCTTATAAAATCAACTGTACCTCCCTTTTTTTTGGATGCTACAAAAGATAAAATAAATATAAATGTTATACTTAGACTCAAAAAAAAAAAAAAAAATCTAAAAACAACTATTCTTGGTTTTGGGTCTGCAAATATTACATAACAATGGATATAATATTTGGGGAGATGGGGTTAAGGTAAGGGAATAAGTTCTTTTATAAGATCAATATATAAGACCAACACTGAAGCATAAAGGAAACAACTTGGTACAGTCCATTATGCTAGCGCTAGAGGATCATATCGGTACCATGCCTATGTATTTCGACTAGAATGATTTCAATTACTTGATGGCCTTTTGTGAGGGAGGAGGATTCAGCATCCAATTTATCCGAAAGAGGGGGAGTTAACTGTTATTGGAGGGACCAATCCAACAAACGAAGTTAAGCCCCACTCTTCCATTATAAGGATGAGAAATAGCACCAGGGATGTTTAGGGAATGGGATACATCCTCTATTCCATCCTGTACGTAAGGCTACATTTATCTCTGGGCTGATATATGTGAGTATATACTTTTCATAATGACTTATAAAGTACTATGTGTGTTTGTATGTTTGAATTATAAAGACTCGGAAATAGAAAGACTAAAAATTAAAAAAAAAAAATGACAATTTAAATTAATTCTAAATTCACCCCTACAATAAAAATTGACGACACAAATAATATAACAATAACAATTATTGTTTTTCTCTTAAGAACTATTTAGAATAATAAAACGGATAGGTTGACTCATATTTCATTGAAGTTTAAATTTTTTTTTGGTACTGCTAAGTATTACAAAAATAAAAATAATTTTAATTTCAATTCAGTAAGTTTCAATAGTACCCTTTGTACTGTATTTAAACAGCTTGGACAGGTGATAAATACCGTTAGGTATCACTTTATCAGCATCTGAGATTGGCTAAAACAAAAGTTATTATTGTCAATATCAGTTTTTTGTTTTCTAAAGATTAGTTTTCAATTTTTAAAATATCTAATTAGATTTTTAAAATGTTTAAAGTAAAATACTGAAACAGGGTTTATCACTATTACGAACTATCTAAAATGAGGAAATTTTTAATATGTAACAATAAAAAAAAAGCCATACTCACAGAATACGACCAAATGATATTATAATATTGTATTAATAACAGCAATTTGTGCAAAAAGCACGTGAACTGAAACTCTTTCACACTTTTTCTCTTTTTAACTAATGTATTTTTTTTTAAAACTTCATAACTAATAATATGATGAATAGTGTACAGGATTTAAAAATAATAGCCTCAATTATGAGATATATGCAGCGAATTTCTTTAGTACAGTACACAGAGGGCCCGAAAAGTCGGAAATGAAAATAAATAAATTTAAAAAAATATTTTTTTTGTATTACCTTTATTGGAATTTACAACAGTACATAATTATACATTTAGTAAATTTGATGTATGTTATTATGGTGTGATATATGAGTGTAGAGAAACTATAATTTTTTGAAAAGTGTGAAAAAAAAATTTGAAGTTTTTTCATTAGCAGGTCTCGTAGCCATCTTCTTTTCAGGTGCCTCAGAGAAATTTAAGGAAAAGAATTGCAAGGTTAGAAACTAGTGGGTTTGGATGGTTAGGGAGTTCATAATGGAAGGAATGATGCCTTGTTGGGGCAGGTTATATATGGAACATTATGGTCTTTATGTATGATTTTATTTATGACTAAGTAAGGAACATTGAAGATTTTACGAAGGATTTTGGATTGTAAGAATAGGAAACGAGAGGAATTCAAAGGTTTAGTGGAGCCCCAAAACTCAACTCCGTATGTCCAGATTGGCTTTATTAGAGTCATGTAGATCAGTCTTTTGTAATTTGTTGGAAGTTTTGACCGTTTGCCTAGTCAGTGCTGTAATAGTCGAAATCGATGTGCAGTTACCTGTCTTCAGTCTTGTGTGAGGGTTCCAGGTTAGTCGTTTGTCCAGATGTAGTCCAAGGTAGCGGATCTGTTCAACAGGGGTAAGAGCAACATTATTAAAGTTTTATGTCGTAGGCTTTCGACGAAGGGTGATTTGATGAGATTTGGGAAATTTGTTCTGTAATTTTTATTTTTGCAGACGCACAATAGTAAGCTCATATTTTTTATAAATAAGGACAACTATACACCACTTTATAACGATTAGACCGGGAGATTCTCCTCATCATAAAAAAAAAGTCTGAGAGACAAGTAGTTGTACTTTCAACTAAAGTTCTGCATTCCAAACGATTTCTTCTCTGACAGAAATACATCATAAAGCACAAATACTTAAATAATCTCTCTCAAGCCTGGCTGTGGCCAGCATATTAAGTTATCTTAATATGAATACAGGGCTATGAGACCTTGTGTGTTCTAGAAAATCACTATCGTCGCTGACATGACTACTCCAAAAGAGGAGTATAAAACTAACTAAACTAAAAGTAAACATCATTAGGCCTATTTTAAACGGTAAAACACAGCAAGCTTTGTTAGAAAATGAGATATCAACCGAGCATTATAGATAAGTGTTTCTGTTAGCAATATTATATAATGTACTAGAGAATGAGACCAGTATATATACTCGTAACACAGTCCAACTAAAATTTTCTACATAGAGTTTACAACTCCAAAGCACTAAGCCAGGCCCCTTCATCACAAAGCTCTTGTTTCGTCGAACTGATTACAATTTTTTTTTCCTCGCTATTTAATATATATTTGAAACTAAATATCAGTAACAAAGAAATATAAAAAATAATATATATAGTATAATAAGGCTTGGTGGACACCTTGACCTATATGCCTCGCTCAACATAACCTCTCTGACTAAATATCATGACATTCTTACTCGCTTATACTATTTTATACGAGCGTCAAGTCACTCTAGTTATTGGAAAAAAATTCTTAAATATGTTTCTTTACAAAAGGAAGGTTTGGGAATGGTTGTATGATTAGATTAAGAATTGATTAGAATGATTTATGATCAGGATTTGAAAAATTTTGAAAAAAAAAAATATAAATAATTATGAAATGACAAATTTTTTTGTAAATGGGACATCATAGAAAAAAATTACTGGCTTTACAAATGAGAGAAAAATGCCGAAATCTGGTGCGTTGTGCACATTAAATAACATTTTATAACAACTTTATTCTTATTTCCTGAAATCAATGCTTAGGATGGGAAGGAAAGATAATTTCCGTTATCAAATTTTAAAATTAATTATTATTTAACGGGATTTTTTTTCAAGTATTGACAATCTACAGTCTTTTAAATATGAGAGAGTGAGAGGCTGAAGACGATTAATTAGGAAATAAGATTTTTATTACTATCTACCAGCCCTAAACCAAATTTACGTTTCACTATTGATAAAAATGTAAAATTAACAGTGAGTTATCCTTAATTTCACAATATCAACATTAAATGGTAAGTGTAATAGAAGTAAATTTAAAAAATCACAAAATAATCATTTGAACACTTGACAATGAAATTAAATATATCATGACATGAAAATTATAAAATAGTTATAATACTTAAGATATAATAAATAGGTTTTTTCACTATTTGGAAATTTTTTTTTCAAAAACATTATCAGGATCTTACTGTTTAATTGAGCCATTACACTAAAAAAAAAACCTTGAGCCGTTCGCACTACATACCTACAACCGTACAGGTCATATCAATAATGAGCAAATTACCCTCAACGTGGCTAGGGCATCGCATAGAAATTATGAGAAAGACATCTGTAGTCTATAATGTAAAGGGATCACCTTAGCAACCTCGAGTTTGCTCTTTTTTGATTTTGACCGGGATAGACTGACTTTTATTTCGACCTTTTCACTCTGGTTAGAACTATAGGTTATCTACACGATAACCCCCATTTACAACAGAAAAAACCGTCCGGAGCATGCACCCACCAGTTAGATGATAGGTCTCTCCAGAGTTGATTTCAAGTCCATTCAAAGGTATTGAAAAAAAAATTAATGTTTTGAAGATAAGATTTAATTGTTATTAGCTAAGAAATATGGATAGTATACCTTAAAGTAAAATTACATTTTGACCAAGTAATAATTGTAAACCTTGGAGGTAGCAAGGCACTGTCCCTTTGATCGAAGTGCTTCGGCGGTTTCGGACTCAGACTAAACCCGAATAATTAATCATCAGTAGAGAGGTCCCTCCCCGCTCCCTAACTATATAAAATAAATATTTGCAGCTACAGCCCAGGAAGGGTCAGGGGTACGGTAATTTGTAAGGAAGTACTGTTACTAGACCAACGGTGTTGTAAGGAGGTGATTTGGTTATAATCACGCTCGACCTCAACATGTTTCAGAATTAAGGGTACACTCTTCATGAGGCTGGGTGGGCACCGAATGTCACAGCCGGCCTGGAACTCGAATCCTTGGAGTAGCCTTACCACTGAGCGATCTCGCTCCCCAATTATATATACTTTATAAAATTAATTTCGTATTCATAATTTAAATCAGTCTTTATCAATTTTCGGTATGCGGAATTTATAATTATTCGGAAATGTGTATGAGCAACAAGCTCATTTTAATTGAACTTCAATGGAATGACGCTAGAATGAAATTAGCTCCTTTTTTTATACTTGATAAAGAGATGAATATTTTTAGTTGAATCAAATCATCGTGCAAATGGAATATGCTGGTGGTTAGTGGAGAGTGGTCCAACATCCTTTTTTGAAAGTCACACGATTTGGAAGAATTACATCAAAAGCAATCAAGTTATCGAATAAACGATCTATTTTTTTTTTAATCTAGAAAGACATCCATCAAAATTGGAGAATCTAGCAATAACGAAGCATTTTCGGGTCTGCTTTGAGATAAACCTTACTACTGTCCGTATTCAGTTACATTCATTCCACCCAGATATAAATAATTAATCATAATCTGAACTAGTTTAGCAATCTAAATAACAATACACAAGTGATGAAAATAAAATAAAAGTTAAATAACCTTTAACTAGCATTCTGTGTAGTTTTTTCTTTTGAATCTTGCAAGTCCATTTTATTTGATGTGATTGTTGACAATAATATGATTGTCAGTACTTTATTGTTGACAATTTCAAATAACTTTCTAGAGCATAGATTATCTACGTACTAAAACTGGGCTGCAGGTTTCTGTACATGTCAATCTCTGACTGATTGATCATTATATATCAAAACCGAAAAAAATTATAAGGTTGAAATTATTAATGGTGGCGTCTATTATTCTATAGATTTTTAAAAAAAATAACTGGTTTTAGTACAAGAATTCATTTTTATAAAAATTATGCTTATAAAAAATCATTTCCAACATATAAAAAAAAAATATTTTTTCAACCGAGTTAAAATATATGTGACTACGGGATAACACGTCCTTCGAATTCTTTGCTAAGAAGCCCACTACTAGAGGTCCAAGTATATCGAAATTATATTATTAGTACAAGTCATTTTGGATTAAGTATGTGCACATTTTATATAAAATATATTTGTAGAAAAACTTCGAAATAGTTTGATCAACACCATTTAATGAAATAAAAACAATCATAACCCGCGCAGCCAGCAGATCTCAGAACGATAGACCTAGAACTAACTATCTGAGCTACGGACGGCCCGAAGTAATACTTTGTTTTCTTACATAGGAGAAA
>NW_027110692.1:16509-23873 GCF_000696795.3 Halyomorpha halys | reverse complement strand
ATATACTGCACACTATTTTGTTCTTGTACAATGGTATTTCATAAAAACATATTTAGCTGCTTCCAGTTTTAACATACTTATTGCGTAAACGTAATAATCGAAAATGAAGCGGTAACAGCCGGTACTAAAGCAAAATATTTCGAATTTTTTTTTTCCCCTGATTCTGAGAGAGCCAGGAATGGGAGCATTTGGGAAGATTTAGAGACCATTTGTCAATAGCTGGCCGCAGATAAAATATGTCCCTTACGGCGATATATTCCACTCCGATCCGGCACACCGCTCACATAAATAATTTCAAACACCTCGACACCTTCCACTATCTCAAAGCTCCTTCTTCTATTGCCCGCATTTTATCTTCTCCTTTCAGATATGTCCTGCCGAGTAGGCTCAGTGGAGATTTAGGGACGCACGTATCCTTTGAGCAATTCTCATGGTCCTTCCTATACCTGTCCGCATATTGTGTACCGTAAATCTCGGACACATATGGAAAGATGAGGGAACCATAGATATGTACACCTGTGATCGAGTATATCCTAATATAGCTCTGACCTAAAGCTTGGAAAATAGTTCAAAAATATTTAAACAATTTAACTGAGATATTTTCGATAATAGTATTTAAAATAAGCTTTGAATCACTCTATCACAGCTTGGTTATAACTAAGCCCAGATTTAGAAATCATTTGGAAGCCCAAAAACATTAATAGAAAAAAATTTAAAGAATTTATAATTGTTTACTCTTCTTTATCTTTTGAAGCTAAGGGAAATTAAATGATTACAGGATTCTTATGGTATAACATTTAATTAAAATTAAGCTCAACGATGTTTATCAAGTTGGATTTCGGACACAAACTACCATTTGTTCAGAAGGAAAGGAATTGCTTAAAGCCTGTTAAACCATAATACCATTTTAAAAATAATAATACAGCTATAAATATTATAAACAACTAGTGAGTGACCCAAAAACCTCTGATTGCTGATCAATTAATACGGAATGTCAATTTCAAAATATTATAGATCGTAACACAAAAAATATAAAAAGGCAATCCTCCTCTCCTTCCCTTCGTGGTAGCCATGCATTTCTTAAGTTTGAAACAGACGCTTAGAGCGAAAAAAAAGGCAACCCATCCCGGCTGGACCCGCCCCACCAAAACCACCACGTAGCGACAGTCCTATATCACTTTCAAAATATTTGTTTAAAACGGGAAGAGAAGACTTTAGAATAATTAAATCGAGTACTATTCAAAAAGCGCCTGGAATTGGAAAACGACGTAATAAATATAAACTCTTCATTCAGGAAGCATCTCGCAAGAATTCTTGATATAAATAATTTACTAAATGATGTACATCGGACAAAATGACTTATTAAGCTAGGGAATTAATTTTATTACCATTTTCTATGTTTTTGAGACAGCTAAATTTGTAAGAAAAAAAAGTCTTTAGTAATAAAAAAAAAATACTGGTATTAGAGACATAATATTAATTTTTCAAACATAAGTAATAAAAAGATAAAAACAAATTTTGGGCAGTTTTATGACGTTTATCAAATTACTTTACCAATTTTTAGTTTGTTAAGGAAGTGTTGAACTGACACAGTATTCCTAATTAATTAGGAAAAAGGAGTGGAGAGAAAAAGACGAGTGAGTTTTTTTTTGTCAACCAGATTCTCATGACTAGATGGTAATTTTTTGTCCTTTATTCGTATCCAATCCTGTAAGTAAATTAGAAAACCCCGTTTCCGTTGTCACTGTTATCTCAATTGTTTATTTTTCAGCTGAATTTGCATACTGATTATATGACAAACAATTAACATTCTCCAGATGGCTAACACGTTCCAAATTTATTCATTTATATCACTTGAATTATATTTATTGCAACTTAATGACTCATGTCCAGTGTAGTCGAGTATCTCTTTTTTCCTAGCCTTGAACAAACAATACAAAAACAAAAATAAAAGATCTTAGTCCAAAACTCCCCTATTAATTAACCGTAGGGGAAAATACTCAATAGTTGCAATAGTGAAATGATTTTTTTTTAAATATAACTGGTCAACTTAATGATAGAAAAGAATAAATGAAATCGCTAAATTAACAGTAAACCTTTAGGAATTCAATTTTCAAAACCAGAGGCTTACAAAAGAGCCTTTGCTATACTTTTCAATACTGATTTTTATTATTTTCAATAATAATTTACTCTTTAACACAAACTTCCTGGTTGAATTTTTTATATTATTATAAAAAAAAAGAGGGGCGGAGGTAAAAAATGGTAGAACACTGAATTAACATATTTTTTGACTTGTAATAATAATTTTACCGCCCTTCCTAGATATATAACGGAGCTACAATGAACTTTTAATGATTGCATTTTACAGCAGCGATAAAAATAGCTTGTCTAAGGAAATGCTTAATTTCATTTAAAATTATCTTATAAAATCAGAAGAGCTGACCATGCAAAACTTTAATTTATTCAAGCGCGTTTCAGAGGTCCTAACGCGCATGAGTACAGGTTCGATTCCTACATGAGTAATATATATTTCCTGATCTATTTGGTAAAGCTTGACTGGTTTGCAATGATTAAAAAAAAAGTACTGTAACGTCTACGAAGATACTACATAGTCATAAATGTGATATTTATACTTAAATTCGATATAGATAATTGAAATAATTATTTTGACAAAAAAAAAAAAGATGCACTGATCAATTCATTTATATTTAATTGCATACAGTGTAGAAGAACAAGAAGAAACGATGACCAGGAGGAATGTGGGAACTACTGATGGCGTTCAAAGGATTCGATAGGAATTAAAAGATTCTTCAAATAGTTTTCCACCTCTTTTCTCGTTTCATTTTACTTATTGATTTCTTCTGCTACTGTTTTCTGTCTCCCAAGTCCCAGAATCTTCTATTAGCTTTATAAAAACGTCAATCAGGAAAATTAAAACATAAAATCTTCTATAGAATTCACATTTTAAAATTCGACTGGAAGTTAGCATAATCTGCAAGTAAATTAAACAAATACAAGTCGAAGCTAGCACAACTGTATATTACAAATCACAGAATCATAACAATCAGAATTAATTGTGAAATTTTTAATCATAATCTTAATTTTTTTATAATATATTTATTATTGCACCCCTTCACAGAATTAGCAATAAAATGTTTAATAACCTCAGCGATCAGGTTTGTTTAAATTTAAACCATATTCGGTAAACTAGTGTCGTTTTGATTGCCATTATAAATAGAAAAAAAAAAAGTTGAAGACCTATAAAAAAAAAAACCGTACAATCAAATTTATTCTGATAGCTGTAGTTGAACGAATCTCAACGAATATTGAAGGTTACAACCATCAAAAATATTGAAAATCTGGTATTTCTTATACCAAATGTTACGCTTTGATTATAGAATGTTATTAGAAATAAAAAGTAATTCAGCGACTTTATTGAATTCTTTAATGCCTTTAAGTTTATTTTTTACAATAATGAACTTTATAAAAAAAAAATAATAATAATAATAAAGTGTATATGACCGACGTATATTTCAATAAATGATCGGTAACTCATCTTAAAAATTTATTATAATTTATGGTCCATTAAAATGTAGTGTTTTTTTTACGTTCTAATAATATCCGAGTGTAAAATAACAACAAATATATTTGAAAGTTGTGAAATTGGTATTGATTTTGTAATATCAATTTAAGTTATTAAGTAAGTTAAAACAAATTTATTCATCATAATAGAGAATTTATTTTTACATTATTAATTTATTTTTGGACTGTCAGACTAACTAAAATATAACAATTTGTGCTAATTACAAAAAAAAATTATTATTATTTATAAATTAGATCGTTTAAACTACTTTTACAGACAATGTAAATAAATTACATAAAATCAAAATTATTATAAAAAGGCAAAACAATAATGTTAACAAGATACAATGCACATTTTTTTCAGATTATTTCATTTTAAGCATATTAAATATAATAAATTAAACTTAAGCTAGATAAAACTAACTTTATTTGAATATAGAATCTACGGAAAACAAAAGAACAGATTTTTTTATTTATTTATTATTCTTTGTATTTTCAGAAGATTCTGGAATGTTAAGTAAAATTCAAGGCGTATAGACATTTTATGAATAATGCATTTCCAGGTTTAGACAAAACTGGCTATGATAAACAGAAAATGAAAAATGGCTTCACTTTTTCGAACTATTAATCGGGACAGGGTACGATTTGTATCAATTTTGTACAAAAAGTTGAATTCATGAATATTTCATGCAGGTTCCTGCCACGAAGGGATTACAGGAGATGATAAATCCCTAAGTGACCACGAGAATCCTCAAGAAGTTTATAAGGACGTCGGGGGTATTGAATAAACAGCTATGATAAAAGATTAATGAAAAGAAAATTCCTTATGGATAGAAAATTTTAAGTATCAGATAACTACGAAAACAAAAATATCTTTTTATTAACTTGTAGTATGAAATTATGAAGTAAATGATACCAGTTTTAATTTATTTTGAATTAAATATTAATATAAAATAATTTAAACTTTTAATGAATGCTTTTAAGCTAACCATGTTACTTAAGCAATCATTTATCTTAATTATTTGCTGTTATCTAATTTTTGTATTTTTTCACATTTTTTATTTGTTTATTTATATAATTATTTAAGAAAGATGCACGTTCAAGAAAGCAATAAAATAGCCAGAACCGAATTTATTTATTCGTTAGATTTCAGTATAATTCATTGTTGTTTTTACGTTTCGGTCTAACAAGGCATCCTCTGTAAGAATTCAGAATTATTTAAAAAGAAAAAAGAAGATAAATAAATAAATAAAAATACGAATAAAGATATTGCTTAGCAATTCAGTGGTATAGGACTATCTCCGCATTTCATATAATTATTACAATTGGAACTGGGATTAGAGACGTAATATTAATTTTTCAAACATAAGTAATAAATCGATAAAACTAAGTATATAAAATAATAACATAAGTTTTATGACTTTTATCAAATTACTTTACCAATTTTTAGTTAAGGAAGCGTTGAAGTGACACAGTATTCCTCATTAATAAGGAAAAAGGAGTGGGAGAGAAAAAGACGAGTGGTTTTTTTTTTTTGTTTCAACTTACGCTAATAATTTTACTGGTCAGCCAGAACCTTGTAATTTTTGTCCTTTTTTGGTAGCGAATCCAGTAAGTAAATTAGAAAACCCTGTTTCCGTTGTCAGTGTTATCTCAATCGTTTATTTTTCAGCTGAATTTACATACTGATTACATGACGAACAATTAACATTCTCCAGATGGCTAACAGGTTCCAAATTTATCCATTTATATCACTTGAATTACATTCATTGCAACTTAGTGACTTATGTCCAAAAATACGAATAAAGGTATTGCTTAACAATTCAGTGGTATAGGACTATCTCTGCATTTCATATAATTATTACAATTGCCAGCTATCATGCTTTAATTAAATAAATGTCATTTAGTGTTAACCTTTAAAATTTAATAAATATATTTCAATTTTGAAAAGCATTGACGTCAAGTTATTAATACGTTTACCTTAATAAGTTGCACCTGAGGGTACCTTGGTAGACCGAATGTCGAAAAAACAACAATAAAAATTATTTTCAGCCCATGTTAACTAAATTCCCTTTACCTAAAACCAACTGATAAATAAATAGCAATTTTTATTATATGAGTACTTTTTAGCACATTCCTTATAACCTTCTTAGATCATTATTTGTTTATTTTTTTCTTTGAATATGTTATGGATAGTAAAAAATATAATTGTCATTTTTTATCCACTACTAATCGCATTACTACGTATTTATCTACAATAAAGAAAGAAGAATGTTACATTATAAAGCTTAAAGTTTTATAATTTGCACAAAGCCGGTCAGTACTTAATTGAGGTAAAAAACTGAGAAATAAAAACCTTTTAAGAAATAAAAACAGGTCACTGAGCTAGTCATTTTATAATATAGTAACATATATAAAATATCAGGACATATTGTAAAAAGAATATCATTTTCAAAATTATATTGGGTATGAATGCAATATTAATATTGTCCTAGCCTTCCTTTTTGTACAAAGGATGTTTATTTTTTTATTAAAAAGATTTCATCAGTCGATCAATACTTTTTTTGACCAGAAAAAAAAGAGAAAAGTATTATTAAATAAAAAATACAATACGAAAATCACAATTTTTACAATTATAAAAATAAATGTGAGATTGTAAAACTAAAATTAAGATTGTCTTTTATGATGGTCGGATCGGCTGAAATGTTGGACTGTAATATGATTTGATAATGAAGGTTGAGACTATTTGGATATCTGTTATAATTAATAATAAAACTACTAGTCGAGAACAATAAAACTATATATAAAAGGAAGACGTTCCGGGTGCGGTAAAAAAAAAAATTGTAATTGACTATTTAATGTGAAATTTAATTTCGCCCCTAGTTGCAGCTCTTTATCAGGATTTAGTTTTCTTTTTTTTTGTGTGTGTTTACTTCTATTTAGTAAATTCCGATAAAGCACTTAGACGTGGGGCGAAACGTTAGCTCAAATTAAGTAGGTAATTACAATTTGAATTTTTATTTTTAACGCATCCAGGGTTTTCCTTTTTTGTGTACCGATAATTTTATGTATACAATAATAATTGAATAAAAAAGAGCTTATAATAAAACCTCACGAAAACAAGTATTGCCATTTATAACAAAAATTGGCTGTATCAGATAAGTATTTATTCTGTTACTGTAAACCTAAGTCATACCTGTGGGTCCGGGAACACTCCAGAAAAGTGTGTAATGTATTGAAAAGTCGAAAATTATAAATAGTTACCACCTTCTAGGTGAGACTTATTTTATCTGAATCATGATCATAGTTTGAATTATTATTAATGCTAGAATCCTGGTTATTTTTTATATTATTCATGGTAACATATTGTTTTTCTGACCGTTAATATATTTCTGTTTATGGGTATAATAAACTGTTAATAAATACTATGTTCATTTATATCACGTTGATGCTTTTATTACCTAACAACACTCTCTAATATGTTATGTATTCAATCGTAGTAATATTTTATAAAGATGAAAAACACGCCAAATACCTTTCGAAAAGTAATCCAAAGACTATAGTTTTTTAGAACTTAACTAATTTAAAATTATTAATATAAAATTTAGATAATTACCCTCAGTAATTATCTATGCATTCCATAGCCGACAGATCATTGAATATATAGGGTCTTTTTTTAAGCCCGATAGAGCTTGAAATTGTAAAAAATAACACAAAAAATTAAATTGTAATCAAAATTTTTTTTTTATTCGAAAGATCAATACGTGACATTAACATTTGAA
>NW_027110692.1:2771-12134 GCF_000696795.3 Halyomorpha halys | reverse complement strand
ATTTTTAAAGAAAAAAATAGTACTAAAATACAACATCATAAGAAAAATGTGCTAGTACCATACACTTAATGAACAATAGAAACATATTTTTAAGGTCAGTCAAGAACTTTTCCCCCAGCTAAGACTTTTCTCTAAAGACAGCGTTGGAAGAGTGGCAACTAGCAGCTAATTAGATTCCTCAACATCAGGTTCGCCACTGTCTGCGGAAGGAGTAGAGGAAGGGGGAAACAATTACATCTGTAAATGGGTCCATTAGTGCTTTAGGTTTTTTTCTTGTTTCCTTTATTCCTTTTGTTTCTTATTTCCACTCCACTCTAATTTATTTCCTTCCTCAACCGTTTCCGAGGCTAACACGTTCTTAACCTTCAGGAAATCATCACTTCTCTTCTTCTACAAGAAGTAATCAACTTCCTAAATGAGGAATGAGGAAACACTCTTAACTTTATAAATTTTGAATAATTGGAGATAAGTGACAATTAAGGTATATTAGTTTACCAGTGAATTGATAAAATCTTACTTAAAAATATTCAATGAGGATTCTTCGATCATGTACAATGATTTTGATTAATATGAACCATGGCCGCAATATAATTCTTACAGAACCACTTAAAGCAAGAAGCACCGACCTAAACGTTATTAAATGAGATGAACCGCATCAAGCCTGCAAAGTATACCTCACCGATATACCTCAGACATATGTATCAAAACTGAACTATTGGAAATCAATGTGTACTTATAATGCCAAAGCATAAGGAAGAATCATCGGGAAGGATAAAGAATCTCTTCGGAATATTCTAAGCCAATTATCTTGGGATTAACGCGGCAAAAACACTTCATGTATTAAGGGGCCTCTACATGTTGGCCAAGCCATGGCGAACTCAGACTTACGCGAGCATGTGGATGGGTGGCTTGGCTTGGTTGGCCTAGGCTCGTTGCCGATCCGTCGAAAGTCGGTTTTTTGGACACAGATCAAAGGGGTTCGTGAGAGCGCTCGTGTAGCATCTCCACCATTGTTCTTTGTCTAGTTGTAACTGAGAGCTGTTAGGAGGTTAAAGGTGTTTGTTGGTACTTTTTATAATAAGTATTATATTCAATCTTATTTATTTATATTTAATTTCCTTTCATTTTCTTTTTTTGTAATAATAATAATACAATCCAAGTGCAATGGTTGAAACCACTAGTACGTCCGCCACGCTTGCCTCTCTGTATAACACTGACATGTGGATGGCCCGCTCTTTGTTTGCTGAGCATTTGTACAAGCCTCCGATTCGTGGTGAGCGGCCAACATGTGGATCCGCCTTTAGGGGTAAATAAAATGTACAACCCTTCTAATGAATAGAAACGATGGAGCTTGAAATTGATAAAAGAAACTAAAAACATCCATTAAATGATACTCGACGATAGCAAGACAATTATAGGAAATTATCTGTATAACTAAAACTTTTGAAGTGGTTGCAATGTTCAGAGTTACACTCATAGAGATTTTCTACATTCAGTCCTGCTAATTAATAATAACTCATGTTTTCTGAAAATATTTCACAACTGAGTTCAAATTTCTTTGGAGATATCTTTATAGCATAACTTCCCCGAAAATTAAAGAATAAGAAGTCATGCTTCTAAAAATCTAGAACAGCGGTTCCAAACTTTTAGAATTCTACAACCTTCAAGTCGAAAATTAAACAATGAGCTCATTCTCCAGACTTGGGGATAGCGTCGAAACTACCTCAGATAGTATTGAAAATTAGGTAGCTTCAAATTACACTTTGAATCACTTTTATTATGAATTTACCGAATCAGGAAAAGTGAACAATACAATTGTTTTAAATAAATCGTAACAAAAATATGTGTTGCTGGAATCTTCCACGGACCATACCAAGACCATCCATCCACTTGTGGAGGACAATAGATATAGAAGAAAGTAATTTGGAGGGATAGTGGAAATATATATATATTGTATAAATAAGGAATAGTTACTCAAGCCTTTGGACTGACAGAAGCCTTGGTCGGTCCAGCTTGTGATAGAACGGGATTGTCGGTTATTTTGTCAAGTTGTACCACGTACCAAGAGAAAATAACCTGATAAAAATTTAATAATATTAGCCCAAATTATTTGTATAATTATTGAAATTATAATAAATTATTTCAGTATTCAAAGTTTTCATCTTAGATTAGGATACCTGAATATGATGAATATACTTCTGAATATGATTTGTAGTTGTCTGATGTTTGAATATGCAGAAATTTTATTTTTTGTGGTGTTTTTTTTAATCGTGAGAAATGTGAACAGTATATG
Organism: Halyomorpha halys; assembly: GCF_000696795.3. Taxonomy (NCBI): domain Eukaryota; kingdom Metazoa; phylum Arthropoda; class Insecta; order Hemiptera; family Pentatomidae; genus Halyomorpha; species Halyomorpha halys. The sequence goes on along the minus strand of NW_027110692.1, from coordinate 9,841 downwards.
CTTAGCATAGTTGTATTGTATGTATATTTTTTTTTCCGGCCAAGAATCACCGCGGCCACAGATGGCCTATTGTACGCCGTCCCTCCTCTGCTTAAAACAGGCCAATTGCCTTTGCAAATCTGGACACTGTACAAGGATCCACTGTTTCGCAAAGTTTGGGATCCAAGATACGATCCTTACCAAAGATGAGGATGTATTGTATATTAATAATTTATATAAGTGATATTTAATTTATTATTCTTATTGAGTATCAATATATGTATATTTAATCCACTTACTGTACTGGCTAATTCTATTTGTATAGGGATTGTCCCAAAATAAATAAATGTATTATTATTATTATAATATATATATATATAGTGGTTATTATTACTCAATACATATAACATTAGTCATAGCGCACCACCATGTAGTTAAGCAAGTAACCGTCAAGAGAAACTTTTCTGGGGCAAAGAGAGATTTCATACTCGCATTTATACATCTGCCTTCATCCCCTTTCCCTTTCCCCCATCCGAAGGCTAAGACATTGACGCCTGAGATAAAAGCCAGTTAATTAGCAAAGGGCGCCTGTATTAAGGCATTCCAAGCCTGGGAGCTTTGCAGCATTTCAAGCGTTAAGTCCTCCCATGATGCCGTTTATAACAGACTCCCTTCCAGGGTTAAGAGGTCAAAGGATTCTTCTCGTACAGAACAACTGGCTGATAAGTCAAAAATAAACAGTTCATATAATTCTGTTCTGCATTTCTTGTATCTTTAAAACTATTGCAGTGAGGAACATTTTGTGTGTAGTATAAAACGAAAAAAAAAAAACAGTATTTATGTATTAGCCCGCCAAATATAGTTCTCTTGTTGCGGGTTACAATCTGCCCAATTATAATTATAATATTATTGATTCAATTGGGCAACAACTGTCGACTACCGCTTGCTGCGCTCGCTCTAAAGGGCTGAACAAACCCTCAACGGGTACTTATAAAGTATTATGTATTATCAGCAATGTCACTTGTTGAAATTTTTTTTTTTGTAATTTACAAATAGAGACATAATAACAATGGTTCTTTTGATATCTATCTCAGAATCATCAATGCTTCTTTTGATATCTATCTCAGAATCATCAATGCTTTTAAAATTTAAATCAACCAATAAAAATGATTATTAATTCATGTTTATCAATATAAAATAATCATTAGTTATTTTTATCAACTACCACAATTACTTGGTTACACCGGGTTCCATCCGGACAATCTTGCCATGCTTAAAATATCAAAGTAAGTCATATGGTCAACTAATTTAAAATGCAATCTACTATCAGTATGAATTATAACAAATTATTTAATATTGTTTTCACCTCTCTTAGAATACACAATAGATATATATTATAAATGTTTTAGGATAAAAAGAAATATATATGAATATTTAATAATTTAAAAAAATTTTGAAGCAATAAATATTACCATTTGGGTATGAACTAATTACAAAAAAAAGCTTTTACAAATCCATTCGATTTGTTTGTTTTTATAGCAGTGAATGGAGTGAATTTACTGCCATTTGTTTTATTAAAATTGTATCAACTTCTAATAAAATAAAAAGCTTCGTTGAAACAACATGACTTCACTAAATTGATTCTTAGTACCTTTCACAATTTTTTTTTAACATTTCTTGTAGCGCATTTATAAAAAAACTCTATGAGTTTAATACTAAGGGCCATATTTTCATGAAAATATTTTTATTTTTACCCACCCACGCAAGTTTTATAGGATATAAAAGTATGTTAATTATTCAAAGCAAAACTATTTAAAACAAACAAGATATAGAATAATAAAACAGCCCAAACTTGAGAACACAAAACTAAATAATAAATGTAGGAACCTACAAAGTTCTTTAGTAGATGAGGAGGAAGCTCTGAGCGTTTTTATTTATTTACCTACCCACATAAATTAAAACAACTCCCGGGTACAGGAAAGTATGATGAGTAAAACAAAAAAAAAAAGTAATAAAAAATAAAGCTTTTTTTTTTTTAGGTTCATGAGATAAATTTCAAACAAAATTAAATTTTAACATCACGAAACGGTACAAAATGTAATTTTTGGGACAGAATATCCATTTGTATGATTTTAATAAACTATTTATGTAAGATTTATTGATATCAATACAATAATAAGAAAAATTAGAACATTCATACGTTTAATATCTTATTGACATAAGAAATAAATAAGGCAATCTCCAAAAAAGGTGTTGTGTGATGGTAAAATTTTGGCCACTACAATTAATAACAAATATGAATTTAGCTCATCTTATACAAAGTACATAAAAACCATAAATTGATTGAAGGTTTAACTTCTCATTACGAAAAATTTATTTATCTCTGCGCCTTTTAGACTTCCCTGAGGCATAACACAACATATATTTGTAAAACTGCTTCCGGGAAATTAATCAAATGAACGAATTAGAAAAATACAATTGTTTCCACCCTAATATATTATTTCTTAATTTTTTTTTTCCTTCATAATAAAAAACAAATTGTGGAGCAAACATTTTATAGATTACCTTCACTTCGACGAAAAATAAACATTTTTACCGTACAGCTGCAGATACACGCTCAATATTATGAATTGTTCCATAATATTAAAATTATGTTTCTGGTACAGAAAGGTTATGCAATATATTGTGCAAAATGAAACAAATCAGATGTTGATTACAAAATGTTGGAAGATATTGTATTGTCTATGGATGATTATAATATGCAGTCAGTTGGTGTCAATAAGAGGTATAGATAGTGTTGCTATAGCTATTAAAAACGCCAATAGGCAATTCATTCTTGAATTTATTATAGTTTATAGTTCACTCCCGGCTTTATAGGATACAAAATGCAAGGAGTCTACTTATGTATCGCAGGAAAAAAAATGAACTGTATGGCGTGTACTTCTTTCGGTTTGGCAACCCCTGTTTAGTTCGCTTCCGACGTTTTCTTTTATTCTCTTTCTCTTTTGGAATACTTTGGCTCACGGCAATCAAAACGCAGCAGTGTGGTATCATTCAACATGTTCAAACAAACGGAGATGACAATAAAGTATTACTGTCTGTACCCAGGTTTGCACAATATTTTGTACAACCTTCAATATCATATCCATACGATTCACTATCGTTGCACAAATCTGATTATTGTGCAATAATATTATGTCTGTGAAAAAGCTTCTAGTGTGCAATTCATCCATGCAATAATATTGTTTATGTATGCGCCGCTTTACTCATTTATAACTACTGAAATAAATAAGTTATAACTGTCAATATAAGTCTTATGATAAGAACAGTAGATTGAATTTACGTATGCCAATTTACAGCATTTCATTTTTTATATTCTCAGAAAAAAAAGTCTAAATATTATTATAAATCGAAAAAACCTATAATGAGAGAATATGGTAACGTTGAAAAATAATTTCAGCTTTGGAACAACTCTGATTGTTGTTAAACTGCGCTCAAACAATTTTAGCACAACAGTATCCAATAAAGCGGATACCTTAAATATTATGAGTACAGGCCAGCCTGAAAACAAATTTCCGGAATAACAATGTTTATGAAATTAATTATTTGCATATTTGGAAACAAAAATATAAGCAAACAACCCTTTTCCGGGAATTTATAAAATGAAATTACAAGTCACAGATGGGCGATGAAAATTGATTAAAGTTTCTCAGGACTGCGAATGGCAAAGTCTGATGCTCACTTATAAATTTATATATTTTTTCATTTGATTCTCTTTAATCTTTTAATATCCTGTTTATTTCCTATTTGGTTGTGTTGCTAAACATCTATGACCTTATATTTCTACAACAAGATAAAATGAAAGTTCGAAATAGCTCGAGCCGTTGAGAGCAAAACTGTTATAAGTTGTAACTCTCAGCTTACAACTAGCGCCAATCTTGATAAAGTTGTTGGTACCAAACTCTTGATATTAAAAACAAAGGTGGACCAGTCAATAACTGGTACATGTCAATAACCAGTGCACTTACATCACTCAAAATTAGAGGTGTGAGATACACAAGTTTTTAGCCGATCACGCTGCAAGAGAAGCACTCGCGCTTCCGGGACGGGGTAAAGCAATTTTAACTCTGTCAGAGATATGCAGGCCTCTTGTACAGGAAGTCAAAGATAAATGGCAATATATGTGGAACGAAAGCCCAATGAGCAAATTAAAAATTATTAAAAAGGATTTCAAGCCCTGGGGTACCTTCAGTCCCAAATGCCGTAGAGAGGAAGTTGTACTGACTAGGCTGAGAATAGGTCACACGAGGCTCACCCACTCCTATCTTATATCAAAAGAAACGCCTCCGAACTGCCAGTATTGCAATAACAATTTAACAATAAGCCATGTATTCCAACGATGCCCATATTTTACACCACATCTCAATAGCTTGGGACTAAGCCAAGATATCTCAAAAACCATTGGAGACGATGATAAGGCAATAGAATTGGTGTTTCGGTTTTTGAAATCACAAAATTTACTGACAAAAATATAACTTGATCGGAAGAAAAAAATAATAAATAAAAAAAAATAAAATAATAAAATCAAAAAATAAAATAAATTTAACGAATATTAGCAAAATTAAATAAAATATAAATGGCGTTGATGACCAATGAAGTTTGGCGCCACTAAACAACCAAACCAAACCAAACCAAGTTTTTAGGTGAAGTCCTACAATGTCAATAACACCCTTCTTTGTTGACACTAAATAGCCTAAAGCATGTACATTAAGTTAACAAATATAAGTTATGAAAACTATAAACGCATTTAAAGTTAATACACTCAAATATTAGCGAATACTTTTTATGAAAAAGAATTGTGATGAGACCAGAATGACTTACTTTCAATCGCTCATTATTTGAAAGATTAAAACAATAATAAAGTTTATTTCAGATTTAATTGAATATATTCAATATGATATTCAACAAATACTACCGTGAAATAATAGAAATGTATAATTATTTCTTATTAGATATAGTAATAACTTCAGGACTTGATATTTACATGGTTAAATAAATATAGAAAAATGTATGCATTAATATTATTAAAAAAAAGTATAAAAATAATGCTGTATACTTATTTCTCTCCTTTAGTATATAAGACATTTATATACTCAAACAAACACACACAAATATATATTGAACAACCAATACCTATATCCTTAACAAACACTGAACTCAGGAGTAAAATAATTATTTTTTTATTTAATATATAAATGTAATACTAAATACTAATATTTTATTCTAAGATAAACTATAAAATCTAATTTGTATTAGGTAATTAACTATGAATCTAAACCCCTTTCGGTTATACTGAGGCCGTTTTAAATTAGTGAAATCCCTTTAATTAACCAATTAAGTATACATTTAGCATAGTCTGAACCCAATATAAATTCATATCTCATAAAAAACTTTTGTTGAATTATAACAGGTCAAGTTCCTCCAATATGCTGCAGTAAAAATAAGAGGTATTCATCCATTAAAACAAATGATTAGTTAGAGGGGAGAAATATCAAGAATCAAACAAAAAGAATAAAAGAAAAGGACCAATTACATTCGGTAAAGGGAAGAAACCTCTGTGAAAATTGAGACCAAAGAAAAATATTGGGAATTATGTCGCCCGAAATCAATCCTTGCCATAAGATGGTCTGTTTCCCGAGGGAAAAAGCAATTGGTTTTTTCCAACGTCCTTTGATGGAGCTTTCCGCTAGAAGGTTTATCCTCTGTTCCCACCTTTCTAGTTCCATTCCCTTCTGTCTTTTTGCTCTTATATTTACTTGGGTAATATTTGTAATAGGTTCCGCCGGTTTCGAATGCATAATAGTTGTTAGTGATATTCAAGAGCATTTGGTGAAAATAATTATCTGAAAATTAAGTGCGTTAGTGTCGTGTACAATCATTTCACGAATTTCAGAAAAGATTTTTTGCGCCCATACAAGACATAATTTATCTAACAAATTCATCTGTTATCTCTCATAACTTTCAGATGAAATTAATGTTTGCAAATTTCAAAACAATTATCCCTTTGACAATCCCCTTACTATATACATCATCAAGTGAATGTAAAATCTGACTAATGTTTTAACTAGAATAGAAAAACCATGATTATAAAACATTTTACATTCTTCCATTGTTTATTACTATTAACAATGAGCAATGTTTTTTTTTTAAATTCACTTTATTTTTCCGTCATTAGGTACATTTTTATTCAAACATCAATCAGTCTTAAATTTGGTCCTGCTTCCAACACAATTAATTACAAAATAAAATGATTTTCTAGCAATCCAGTAGTTAATAAATTACAAGTTCATTGGAAATACAATCCAGGAAAAAAAACACCAATTTTAATCAATAATCTAGCTCACATTTCTTTATTGATCGAAAAAATCTTTTATTTAATAGATAAAATAACCCGGGAACAGCAATGCGTGTAAAATTTCATTTAATTATGTATTCTTTAGCGACTCCTTTAAAAAAAAAAAAAAAAAATTGCCACTTATTTAATGTTTAAATGAAAATGTTTTATGAAAAAGTTGAAGTAATAAGGTTATCAAATAACTATGAAGAAAACACACCAAAAATACAATAAACAACAGCGTAACAAGCAAAAGGTAAAAAAAAAAAAAAAAACTCATATAAGTTCAAAGCATCTAACTTCTAAGTTTTAGAACAAATTAATAACTGAAAGCCATGAGTGGAACTCATTATAAAAAAAAAAAAAGAAAAAGTAAGCACCATTATGAGTTCAAACCCAACTAAACGTTCTGATCCCTCAGCCTGATGTTAAAACTGCTTAACAGGCTTATATTTAACTCGTAATTACTTTTTTCCCATTCATTCAAGGCCCTCTTGTTAATTTAGATAATACTAACTTCCATTCAGCACTAATTAGGACCTACACTTCCTCGAAATTTTCTAAAAATCTGTTAACTTTATAGCTTTCTGTTTTGTTCTTAATCCATGACAAAAAAAAAGGATGGTGGTAGTTTTTAAAATATATTTTATACCCCATTGGTTCACAAAACCTTAATTGTTTAGCCATTTATTTAATA
>NW_027110692.1:0-2692 GCF_000696795.3 Halyomorpha halys | reverse complement strand
AGAGAGAGAGAGAGAGAGAGAGAGAGAGAGAGAATAAAAAATAATTTTTCCTTCGTTGCTTCCTCGAACAGTGGTTGTGAAACAATTTTTTTTTTTTATTTTGATACTTTTTATTTATTGATAGATATAACAATCTGCCATACGTTTGTGGGCAAGAGGTAATAGTGATGAATGATCTCATTCATACAAAAATAAAATAAAACAAGAATAAAAATAAAAGAAAAAAAAAAAGAAAATCTCTATACAAACAGAAGGATAAACAAAATGAACATAATCAAACTATATGTATGAAAAAGTAAATAATAATCAAATTAATACAATCTCTAGTCACATTTACACTCCTATATACATTCCAGAGCCCATTCTATCCCCCAAATGTGGAGGGTATAGCAGACCTCAAAAGATCCCAGCGCATCCCTCTCGCCGTATCACTGGCAGTGAGCCAGTGGAAGCTGAGTAAGTGCACTAAAGCCGCAAACACTCAGCCTGAGTGGAGAATTTCACCATTACCAGAACTCTAATTGTCCATTTTTATTTTACAATAAGTATCTTGGCCATTGCCGTTTCAACCTTCTAGGTAGGCAGTAGGGATGGGTGGAACTAGATAAGGTTTGAACCAAACGATTAGGAGGTTGGAAAGGTTTATATGGAATTTTTATGATTTGGTTGGTATGAGGTCAAGGACAAAAGGGATGACCTTCATCATGGTTTAGTGTTCTGTTGGAAACGTAATAGGGTGCATTAACTACGGTTCTAAGAATTTTGTATTGAAAGGATTGGACATGTTTGATGTTTGACGGTTTAGCTGTTCCCCAAAGTTCAAGTCTGTAGGTCCAGATAGGTCTGAGCATAGTCTTATAAATTAGTATTTTTTTTTCTAGTGAGAGATGAGTGGTCCGGCTGAGCAGTCGGTATAGTTGGCTGAATCGTCTGTTGAGTTCTAGTCTTTTAAGTCTAGTATGTTGGTTCCAGGTGAGTCTTTTGTCTAAGATAAATTCAAGTTATCGTGTCGGATCTGGATAAAGGAATAACAAAAAATTAAAAGCCAGTCTGTGATCAAATTCATATGACGATCATAAGTAATTGCTAATAACATCTATTGGTATTCGATTTTGAACGAGTTTGATTGTTTTATTTAGCATACATTAGTCGACAACACTGTTGGGCAAAAAGAATTATCATTACTTGCAACTATTTTAATTAGGAATTACAAAAATGCTATTACGTTTAAAAATGATAGTAATTGTAATTGCAATTACTTGATAAAATACTTTAATTGTAATTCCCTATTGCGAATTACAAGCAGAGCCAAATTAATAGCAATTATCAATTGCACTCTTATGCAATTATCAATTACATTATTTTCTCTTAATATTCCAAGTAATTATAATTGTAATTACAAATAAATAACAAGAAAAGGTTTACTATCTGTATGTATATGTAAATGATATACAGTTTTAAATTGCATACTGTCGTGCGGCTTACTTTACAGTGGTGTAGGTACATTTCCACTAGCATCACTAACAATACAGTTAAAAGTACTCTCATTTAGGAAAATTAGAACTTTTCCAATTAATTTTCCTAAACAAGAACTTTACTTGTATATTTGTACAGTTGGTGGAAATTGTCTATGAAGTAAGCCTTCGATATTATGGCTTTAACATGTTAGTTAAATTACAAGTAATTGTAATTGAGAATGCCAATTATATTTATATTAATTTTAGGGAAATTTCAGGGGGGATTACAGAAATTGTAAATATGTCCAAAAATCTCTTCAGTGTAGTTTTCTTCAAAATTTGGACCACTAAACTGTTACATTAGTGTAACCATAGAGCAACTGAAACATTAAAAGCTGAAGATGAAATTAAATATTAACAATTAAGGTTAAATAATTTTAGCTTTTCGAAATGACTCAACTTACCAGAAGAGCCAAAAAAAATAAGGAAATACCAGAAGCTTACCTCAGAGTAAAATTCACTTGATCACTTAGATAAAATAATAGTGACTCCTACAATTGTACCTTTAAATGGTTTTCTGTTGAAAAGCACTAGAAGAACATACAGGACTAAAAATTGGCTCATTGGCTACTTTTGCTTGAACTATTTCCGGGAAATAGATATTATCCCATAAATCCTAACAATGAAAAAAAAATTAAGAATGAAATAATAATAATGATAAATAATAAAGACACTCATACCTTAGGTAAAACAAAAGGATTTTACATTGTAATACAACACCAATGAGAGCTTGTAGATGACATATGTTACAGGAAAATCTCGTCACACATAAATTGCGTCTCTACTTGAATTCTCATAAAACTATTAGCCATATGACAAACGGATGTAATAACCGGGCTGGGATAAACTATTTGAATATATATAACAATGTGGACAAAATATATGGCTAAAATATCTATAGGAAACTGAGATTACTAAGCGATGATAAAGGATTGATGTACCCTAGAAAAAATATACTACAGGGGAAATACAAATAGTAGGGATAATAAGCCGATTCTGGGCCAGTAAATGAGTCAAATTGGACTTTGGACCCTCGAACCAGCCTTAACCACGTGTCCTTGGACTTTGGACTCTAGCCTCGAACCGGCCTTAACCACTCAGGTGTCCTTGGACTTTGGACCATGGCCTCGAACCAGCCTTAACCACTGGTCACGTAACCTATGGGGGGGGGGTTT
>NW_027110691.1:0-4208 GCF_000696795.3 Halyomorpha halys | reverse complement strand
GTAGAGAAACTACCCATTGGTGGCACTCTGCTAAAATAAAGAAATTCATTTAAAAACAAATTTGATCCTTTTTTTCTCTACTTTATTCTTTTCAAAACCTTCCAACGTTTCGACACTCAAGTCATTTTCAAGGAAACCTTTATTTTGATGTCAATTTCTATAACTTTTTCTATATAATTCTTTCTCTTAATTTAAAACTTTTACAATCCACTTCTCTTCTTTCTTTCATTTACAATTGCAACCCTAAAAACCTTAATAGTACAAGAGCCCAAGAGGAGAAAAAAGGCAGTTATTTCAACCCAATATATGATTACATTAATAAGTATTATGTATAAGTCTGCCAAGTATAGGTAGGGGAAATAAAAAAATAGTAGATGTTTCAAAACGATAAAAAAAAAAAAAAAAAAAAAAAAAAAAATTTTCATTCGGAACTCTATATCATTAAAATTACCAACAACGCGAGAAAACATAAGAGAACATCATTTAATATCCACTTCATAAGCTGGGAAGACCCCGATAGTGTTTCAAAACCCACAGCGTTGACTCACGGCTATAGGTTGCCTAAAACGATTACCTGTTGCTGCCGGGTTCTTGGAGTTAGCAGCACAGTGCCTTACCACTGTAGCACACTGCCCCCGTTGCATGCCTATATATGTATGACCTAAGCTTGTAGTGTATACCACCTCTCCCCCACCCCTGACGTATGAAAGTTTCAGTACTCGTTGTCATGGCAACAACTGTTTTTATTTTATTTTTTTCAGAAACATTTATTACTATTTTTGCGTGAAATCTTAATAGTAAGAGAATAGTATTGAAAGGGATATACTACACAAAATGCACAATTTTAGTCCCTTTAATTAAATATAAATAAGCAAGTCCCGTAATTAAATATAAAAAAAAAATACGTTTCTCTGATCTTTTTAATTACACTTTTAGCCTGATAAAACCACTTCTCGAGACATTTTTGTTACTGAATACACCATTTTACATACAGAGCTTTTCATAAATATATACAATTTTTTTCTAGTATTTTTCTACTCATTATCGCACCGCGAAAGCCAATTCAGTATATATTTCAAAAAATAAACTACCGCCTCGAAACGAAAAAGGAAATGCAAGTTGGAACTCCGTCGTGATTGTGCTTCAAGGCTATCATAGACTGAGAACCTTTGAAGTTAAAGATTAGAACGACCATTTTGGCTACGCTAGTTCTTTAAGAGCCATTGGCAAGATCTATAGTTCACAGTATCCTCTAGGTTATATTGCTCGAAAAAAAAAGAGGAAGTTTATTTTACTAATAAACCATCCTGAATATATATTTTAGTTTTTCAATCTTAATTATTAATTTCTAAGAACGATATTGATCTTGCGGAGCAGCTATATGATATTACTAATACTACTTACTATATTACCATTACTAAAAGTTACTCCAATATAAATTAAATAATATAATATTAAAAAAAGAAATATTACCTTACTACTTTGTTTAAAGACTGAAATTACGTCAACAGTCACCTGATTTGGAGACAAATAAAATCAAATGGACATACCTGGAACAAAATAAATATTAATTAATTTTTTTAATGGACTTATTTTTTTTAATTTTATTCATTTAAAAAATAACACATAAAAATGATAGACATAAGTGAAATTTATTAATTACAATTTTGACTATAAGGATGTTCTGGAGGCTATATAATTTTTAAGATAGATAAGTTCAATATGAATTGATCTCCAGTGATTCAATTAATAATTTAATTAACAACTACTAAAATGAAAATAAAGATAAAATATCAATTATTAAAAAAAATAAATTAAATTAAATAAGTCTTACCATCTCTCCATTAACGATCATGCAAAAAATCCTCGAAAAACTTATTTTGAAACGTCTAAACCCCATTCTAGATTCCAATCATATAATTCCAGATCACCAGTTTGGAATCCGAAAATCCCACTCCACTATCCAGCAATGTCATCGTGTGATGGACGTCGTCTCGTCTTCTTTGGAGCGCGGAATGTACTGTGCGAGAATCTTTTTCGATATAGAGCAGGCTTCTGATCGAGTTTGGCACCCGGAACTGCTTTACAAACTCCGTAAATTCTTACCTCCTACATAATATCTTATCATTCGTTCCTTTCTTACTAATAGATTATTTCAAGTAAACCACAATGGTTCCAATTTACCCCTCTATTTTCAATCCACTGGTGTACCTCAAGGTAGTATCCTCGGTCCCATCCTCTACACCGTCTATACAGCTGACATCCCAACAACTCCTAACACTATCCTTACACGTATGCCGATGACACATGTGTGCTCACAGTTAATAATAACCCTTTGATTGCATACCAAACTCTCCAATCCCATATTACAGCTTTCAAAGAATCATGTCGTAATTGGAGGATTAAAATAAATCCCAACAAATCCCATCAAATCACCTTTACCTTTGGTCGTAAACCTACCGACTGCCCTACAGTATCCTTTAATAATGTTGCTCTTACCACTGTCGAACAGATCCGCTACATTGGACTATATCTGGACAAACGACTAACCTGGAACCCTCACACAAGACTGAAAAGACAGGAAACTGCACGTCGATTTCGACCATTACAGCACTTATTAGACAAACGGTCTAAACTTCCAATTCATTACAAAAAGCTGATCTACACGACTGTAATAAGGCCAATCTGGACATACCGTGTCGAGTTTTGGGGCTCCATTAAACCTTCGAATTCCTCTCGTATCCAATCATTGCAATTCAAAATTCTTCGTAAAATCCTCAATGCTCCTTACTTTGTTACAAATAAAATCATACACAAAGACCTTAATGTTCCATATGTGACCGATCTAGCCCGAACCAGAAATCAATCCTTCCATTATAAACTCCCTAACCACCAAAATCCACTAGTTTCTAACCTTGCATCCTTTTCCATTCCTGAAAATCCTCCCAGGCGCATGAAAAGTAGATGGCCACAAGACCTGTTAATGTAAAACGTCATTAGAGTGCTACCAATGGGTAGTTTCTCTAGACGCCTGTAACACTCCAATTTAACTGAGATCAAATTTACTAAATGTATTATAATGTACAGTTGTAAATAGCAATAAATAAAAACTAATAATAATAAAAACTTAAAGGACTTTGAAGTGAATAATACATTTACAATAAAATAACGGACGGATTAAGAACAGGTCAACAAACCTAACTTAAATTTACTATCGAAAAGAAGGAGAGAGTTCTTGTATGGGTAAGTTATTATTAGTAATAACAAGTAGTATTTCAACTACCTATTAGTAATAACAAGTAGTATTTCAACTACCTAATAGTAATAACAAGTAGTATTTCAACTACATATTACTCTCAAATGCGGCAGACTATATAAGTACATGCAAATATTTACAGGTTACTGTTTACTTCCCCCAGTCCTATTACCACAGGGTTGTATGGGATAATAAATACAACCAATTAGCTGCTATACTGAGGAATAAATAACAAAAGATTTTAACGCGCTCTAACAACCACTGGAAGCCGAGGATTGGAGTGATGATTTACGGCAGGACGTCAGTGGTTGAAGGTTGGGGTAGGTACAGGAAACACGACCATAAAGTCACATCGGCTGGAGCAGTGCCAAAGCACGTCTGAATCTTCGCGCGAGACCTGGAACGAGCGAGCAAAATGATTAGCTACTATTTCCAGCGAGCAATACTAATAGCTTTAAGAAACGTAGAGCAGGGATGATAGTACAAGAAGAAAAAAAGGCAGTTATCTCACACCAATTTTTGATTACTTTAATGAAAACTAGGTATAATTACTAGTCAAAACTGACGAGTCTGCCAAGTATAGGTAGGGGAAATAAAAAATGGCGGCTATTTCAAAACCATAAAAAAACATTAATTTTTCATTCGGAGCTCTATATCTTAAAAACTACCAACAACAATAGAAAATCTAAGAGAACATTATTTAAAGCAGAGTATATTTTCTGAAATATCAGCCATAATAGAGCTTTTTACGTACAATAGTTCTGGGGACTTTTGAAAAGGAGCATTTCATAAAAATGTACTGAAATATCAGTAGTTGGTTAATTTATTTTGAGAAATCTATATCTCAGGAACTATGAGACGTACAGATGTCTATTAGCAAAAAACATTAATTTTTCATTCGGAAAACCTAAGAGAACATCATTTAAAGAAGAGTAAATTTGCGGAAATAGTA
>NW_027110690.1:0-2777 GCF_000696795.3 Halyomorpha halys | reverse complement strand
AAAAAAAAAAAAGATTAGTGTTATGTTCTTATAATATGATATATCTGAATTTTGATTGTTTTTATAACTTTGTCTGTCTCAAAATATTATATTATGTTTATTACTATTTTATAACTATGATTATTTCTTTATTTTTTAAAACTAGTATCAAAATACATTTTTAATACTTTTTTGGTATGCTTAAATAAATCTACAGTAAATCAAAAATTTATATTTAAAAAATTATATTTCGATAAAATATACTATAATAAACCTATAATATAATAAACCTATTTTTGGAATGGACGAGGAATGAATAAAGTGACTTCATCGGAGATTTTCGATAAGGATTCAATGGAAAATCCAAGGAGACCTAATTCAAAATGAATGTATCTAGGAGAACATTATGGTCTCATCGATCGGCCAACTGAAATGTTATGGTCATGTGATTAGCATTGGCGATGAAATAATGATTAAATAGTTTATGGAGGTAATTACATAAATAGAGAAGGAGTATCTTCCATTCTCTGGCAGAAATGAGAAATATTACGAATGGTGATGACAATTTGAGAAGACGGACCGAGGTTAAACCTCCATGTGTTGTGGCAACTTGGAGGTAGAAAAAATTAGAAGGATATAATAACTTTTTGCAAAAAGGTTCTTAAAATATCGCTTCCAATATTATTATTTAAAAAAATTATAAAATAGAATAAAAAAATATTTATAAAATCAAATTTATTAACTACAACGCATGAAGGGTCAGGGGTTCAGTACTTTGTAAGAAAATACTACTACTAGACCAACGGTTGTAGAAGGAGGTGAGTAGGTCAGAAACACGCTCGAGAGATTTTACCCAATTAATGGTACAGGTTGGCTTATGGCTACGTTGTAATAGAAAACAATTTCCTGCCCAACCGGATTCGAAACAGCGTCCCTGGAGTTAGCATCTAGGTACCACCGCGCTCCCAACAAATTTATTACAGAATTAAAAATAAAAAAACATTTTCACCATCCTCATTAGCCTGAGAAAGACAGACAATTATTTCGCAATTTCAGAGAAGGTGTATCAGTTGGGAAAATACAGCGGCTACCTGCCTTCTGTTGTTGACTGCCGCTGGAACAGACTGCAATATAATGGAACATTTGTTGAAGATTAATTCAACACAATAACAGCCACACCTGGTCGGGACTCCGGCTGCCTCACCTAATTACCAAAATGAAATACTTGTAAATATGGACTTTATTTCCTCCTGGATATATTCAGTATCTTAACAATAATTTCCCATTGTTCATTTTTCATTATAAATTGTTTTTTTTTACTTATTTATTTATTGTAATTTACAACTGTACAAAATAATACAATAGGTAAATATGTAGTATGTTTCATACACACTTGAATATCTTGGGAAGGAACCACCCATTGGTGGTACTTCAAACATTAATTTAACTACTACACTATTTCTACTTATTAATATACCTAATTGAAGAGATAATGGATATAGTGATGGCGGATTTTGAATTATATATATATTTTTATATTGACGAGGTGGTTGTATTAGATGGTTCTGAATCCAATCGAAGATATGATGTACTCTATACCAGAAGGCCTCGATTAGGAGTGTTCGTATACTCTAAGTAGATGGTTAGGAGATGAATGGAAAGGATGAAGGGAGGAAACTTCGCCCTGCAGGGAACGAACCTGGAATCACGAAGGGAACGAGCCTTAGACCCTTAGGTTAGGAATAAAAGGCAAGGGACACAGGAGGTGAACATCAGGAACTAGCGTGAATTAAAACAATCCAGGAACATAAAAAAAAAATCTGGAAAAATATACAGAGCCTATTCCCTATTTCCCATGAAGTACCGATGTACAGGTGGCCATGTGGTAATCAGTCTGTTAAGAATGTAAAGGCACGACCTGTAAAAAATTACTTTATTGTGAATCATTATATTATTTATAATAATAATAATATTAACATGGTTTATAAATTTGAACATTAAACTCTGGTAGGAAGCGATAGCGTCTCATAGACAACATCACTACTTCCTTTTATTCGACGGTATATATCTCATTAGAACTTTTAAAACTAAAACCTACTTCCTTTCTTTTTTACTTCATGTTTCTATATCCACTTCTTAAATACGAGATCCCAACCCACAAGACTTGTACATTCTTTCAGTAACAGATTTCAGTGGCAGGGTGGTGTAAGATAGATTTAGTTACTTTATATGAAGAGATACAGAGATATTACTTTATTTCGTATCATCATTTTATTTATTTATTTCCAACGCAAATGTGGCTGATTTTTACTCATGGATAAAATTACACTCTTTAGTGAGATTTTTTTTCACATTTATTTATTTAATATTTATTTTTTAAATTTATGTATTAGTTATTTTTAGCTATATTTAATTGTTTTTTCGGTTTTTTTTTTTTTATTGGGGGGGGGGGCTTTTACTCAACTGTTTTACTGATAGGATTGTTTTGTTTATGCTTTATTTGTATGTTGATGATTTATGTGGTTTGTTGATGATTTCCGTCAATTTATCAAATGTTTGTTGAGCTATGAAGGAGTTAAACGGGGGAATAATGTATTGTACGAATTGGTAAATTGTTATTTGGCTCTGTGCGAGAAGTAGGAAAACAAATATATGTGCATAGGAGAAAAAGAAAATATTTTAAGCGTATTGTATTTAATGTATTGATAATGATTACTGTTCGAAAAATAAAAAATGTTAATGTATTGTAGTGCATATATCGCACTAGTATTTCTAAAGTGACACAACTCAAAATTCAA
>NW_027110689.1:7963-8984 GCF_000696795.3 Halyomorpha halys | reverse complement strand
ATAAAGTTTTTTTTTTATAAACAAATGATTTTTCTCTATTGCATAACGCTTCTTTCTATATTCACAACACATTGAAAAGTTGAATAAATTTGTGATTATCCATAATAAATGATGGGATGATATGAAAAAATATTTAGCTTAGACATAATTAAATTTTAATGGTATACTAAAATATTTAAGCATGCTATCGATGCAAGCTTATGTAATACAATGAACCATGGCTAGTATATAGCCCATTCAATGACCAATTTCCAAGACAGGTTCTCACATACTTAAAGATTCCATAGAAGGGTGAAACGCGCTCATTCATAGTTTAAGTTGTGCAATTTTGCCTGAAAGGAAACTCATAAATTATTTTTCCGCAGTTTCCTTTGTTCTATCATTCCCCAGGCTTTTTTGCGCTGGAGCATATTCTCAGACTAAAGAGCTAATAAAACTAAATTGTTACAATTACCTCGTTATTATAATTAATTCTAAAATTAGTTTTCAAGGCCCTCGGTATCCGCTGGATATAATCTTAAATTATCAACATCAACAATTTTTTTTTTGTTTATTTTTGCCTTCAAAAGAAATTACTTTAATAGTATTTTATAATATGATTTAGAATCAGTCGATTCAACTGGTTTTTCCATATATTTCGCCTTGAATTTTTGTTTTATTTTTTCATTTCAAAGCCTTAGTGATTTATGGCCACAAGCAATTACTTTTACGGAAATATAGGTTATTTTTTATTTATTTATTTTTTTTTTATTACGAGAAATCTGAAGTAGTAACTTTTAGATAAAACTGAAAGATATCTCATACACCAATAATAAATATAAATTCTACAAAGAGACCACAATTATTATTGTTGGTTTATATATCATAAATACTTAGTAACTTGCAGATAACGTATTAATATTCTTGGATATTTCTTTAAATATATATATATATATATATATATATATATATAGTTGACCGTATAATTTCAAATTATGGAGAAGATTTCGGCCCACATTCCAAAGTTTCATCAGGGCCATTC
>NW_027110689.1:3609-7748 GCF_000696795.3 Halyomorpha halys | reverse complement strand
TTTTATTTTTCTATTTTTTATTTATTTATTTTTTACTTTTATCATCCCATAGGCGTTGATGACCAGAGGGTTTTACGCCTTTAAGCAACAATCAACAACAAAAACTATATAAAAATTTATTTGATTTTATTTGGTTTTTTTAAAAAGTTATTAAATCCCATTTTTAGCTAACGATCAAAGATTTTTTTTTTCACGAAAAGAAAACAATTTAATTATTATTATAATTATTATCTACTGTTCAATCAAATTTTAATCAATTAAATTTATTAATTTAGTTTTATCTGTTATATTATTTGGTTTATTTACAAATTATATATATCAACATTATTCTCTGTTAATTGTTGTCATTCTGTCCATAAAATTATGACTACAGCAATACAAACAGTAAAAAAATAAAAATAATGGAAAAAAATTCTGTTACTTATTAAGTAAACGCTGGTATATAAATAAATATGTATTTAGAAAAGAAAAAAAAGGGAATTATAATAAACTAATAAGAATGGTAGTGTGGAATGTTACAGGTTGAATATCTTTCTTTTGTAACTCTCTGAATGTTTTAACAGTTACTAGACCAGTATTTAAATTAAAGAGATCAATTTTCGTTTCGGTTTACAAAGTTCATTTTATTAGATGTTGGTTTTGTTCATTTCTTTTTTCTTGTGAAATTCGGGTCACAGAGATAGGAAATATTTTCATAGATACAGAATGTAATTGAAGCAAAAACAGAAAATTATTGAACTTTAAGTGAGTATATTATATTTCGTAGTTGATTGATTACTATATCATTATATCCGTAATATTTTTATTATTTAAAAGTGATAATACGTATGTTTGAAAATGATTATTAAAGAACTATATAATGTTTGTTTTTTTTATTTCCACGGTTTTTCACTGATATGTTTATTTTTCATTCAAAAGACATACTTAACCCTAGACGATAGATGTGAACTTAATTACCTATGTTTGGATTATTATTGCCCAGTTATAAAACTAATAAGGTTACAGATAATATGCTTAGTTTGCTTAGATAATTTATTTTGTCTATTATTTTTTCTGGATAAATATTAACCATCAATATTTTTAGGACAGTATATTTATAAAACTACATTTCTTACTTTATAAATAATATTTTTACTTTCTTGAGACTATTATAATTGTTTATATTAAATAATATTAATTCAATTTAAGTCTCAAAACACTCTTTTTTGTTTCTTTAAAAGTCCAACGTTTCGGCATACTCGGCGATCTTCAAGAATAATCTAATAAATAATAAATTTTATTGTCCATGCATGTTTAAGAAGTTTAACAAACAGTATTATTACAAATAAATTAGTATATCTTAAATATAAATTTACTCCTCAACATTCAATAATTGATTTATTTTTTTTAAAAAAATGGTCTGAATTCTCATTTCTTTTATTATTCAAATTCATATTAAAATTAATTGTGAATAGTAACATAGAATTTACCCATATTTTTCTCAAATTAATTTTGCTTGCTGGTTTAAAGTTCTTGTGTCTTTTAAAATTCACAGCATAATTAATGTTTTCTGATATGAATTTTTCTTTTGAAAATATGATTTTCTTTACGTGTTGTCAAAGTTGCATTGGTGTTGGTTTTTAGCTTATTGGAACCCTTCTGCTTGTTAATTCTACCTTGATATACACTGATAATAAAGAGTGTTCTGAGACATAAATTATTTAATCTAAACAAAACAAAATGCATTTTTTACTTTATACTGAATATTAATTGTGGAATATCCATCTTTATATACATAAACGAGAATTTCATCAAACACATTACAAAATAATGAGATATTTAATTTATGTATAATAAGACGTAATTGCATTAGGATTTCTTAGCAATTATCGAAAATTGTATAGAGGGGTTATATATTGTTTATAGAACAATAAAGTTAATTTAAGGTAACAAAGCGATCGAGACAGACTGCGGAGGGTACAAAGACCAAAGACCTTATTCTAACGTAAATTTGAGGGTTAAATATACATTTAGAAGAGTTAACGCTGGGACTAAAGGTATTATGAAACAATTTATAAACACATTCTCAGCTATTCAGAATACATGAGGCCAGGGCCTGCTTAGATATTCTCATTGCTTCTGCTCTAGTGTATATAATAAAATGGGTTTACGTAATATCTACCTTACCTAGGGGAACAGGAGGGTCAATGGCCTAATGGAAAATAAATTATATTCAAATTTCAATTGGACAACTCAGAGAGTAGGAGTTCGCCCATGGAAATAGCAATAATTGAAACGAAACTGAAAATATTTTTTCTCGATTTAATTATTATGAATATATTATATTTACATGCATTTTAATAATAACATGGAAAAAAATGTATACAAAATAAAATATATTTATAATAAGAATTTTAAATACAATATTCATAATCAGTAAACTACGAAAAAAATTCTTCAAACCTATGTATGGACCTTCAAGAATTCGAAGTCATAGGTCCATAACGACTCAATATCCTATAATATGGGTGGGTATTCATGATGTTGTATTAAATGTAAAATATTATAAGTATAGGATTGTAAGCAGCCCTATGTAAAGTCATGATGAATGCATGACAGCTCCTAGCGGATTTTCGAAAATCGATCATGGCTAGAGAACCTTCCAAAGAGAGTATGATATCGATGACAAGTAGAGATCTCGCTTGAAGAGCCCTCCACGTCCTAAGACCAGCAGATGTGAATATCGACTGTAAGATTGGTCTACGAGTTAAATTTATTGTGGGCTACTCTCCGAAGGGAGCTGTATTAAATTAAAGTTGAAGTTGGAGGGGGGCGAATTACTATCGATTTGATGGTACTAATGAACGTCTGTCCATATCTGGCCTATATAATATGTACACAGGGGTGAGGAGAATGGGGAGAGGGTTCGGCTAATTTTATTTGAGGCTGACTCATGTTACATTCAAATCGTTGCATTTGATCAAATATTGAAGGAGCATTCGATGGATCGGCTTGCGGCGAGGAGGACATATCGATATAATCGAATTCATGGGAAAACTTTATGGGCGTGCTCCTCATCCTTTATGTATAGCTTGATTGATAAATTGCACTCTAGCTATATACTCTGTACTCTGCGTAGATATCAACCTGGATTTAGGGTTGGTTTCTTTACATGTTCCTTCTTCTTGACTCCCAGTTAAAATACTTTCTTAAAAATAAATAAACAACGACTTTTCTCAAAGTGTTCAGGTCTGAAACTGTCTTAATCAGTGCTCACACAGCTGAGTTTCGACTTAAAAATGTACATAAGAAGTAAACCTTCATAAAAACTTTAATTGCAAATGTGATAAGCCTTAAAGTAAATTTTTGAGTAGAGAATATTTGAAAAAGAGGTACTTATTTAATGTTATAATAAGTTCATATTTCATAATATTACTAATAAATAAGTGGCTTAGTTTAAAACCAAAGGAGTATTTTGCACAAAGTTCTGATTCTTTTCAATTGTGTTTGTCATATTTCAAATTGAATCAGTATATTTTTAATAATGTGGAATTCTTATGTTCAGATATGTTAATTTTATCCGAAATAATTAACTTTTGTATATATTAACTTCAAAAAAATTAAGAATTTGCAAAGGAAAAATAGACCGGAGAAATCAATTTTTTCTAAATATTTTTTGACATATAAGAATTGAGACTAATTTAATAATGTAGACCATAATAATTTTTTTTTTTAAAAAAAGGATATGTTTCTGTGGCTCAGTTGTAAGGCACTGTACTCAGTTGTATGAGCGAATCTGGCTTATACAGATAATTATTCATTCTTTTACGATACCAGTGAGTCACCCCTGTGGGTTCTGGAGCCTTCCTGAGGGCCACCTTCTCATAAAGGGCGGAAAAATCTGGCGATCGTACGTGATTCTGTACAAACTACCCCCTTGCACAACCGTTGGTCTAGTAACAGTACTTTCTTATAAAGTACTGAATATTTGAACCTTTTTGTTAAATATGTTATTTATGAATTTATTTAATTGTTAACTGACCTATCAAGTAAATTTACGAAGAAGCACCACGAAGGCAAAAGGAGACAAGAAATATTGTGATGTAATTCGTTTTACTTATAGTAAAAAAAAAAATGTGTGTGTGTATATAATATATATA
>NW_027110689.1:0-722 GCF_000696795.3 Halyomorpha halys | reverse complement strand
GTCAGATTGTAGACAAATATTTGAAATTAATTCCTCAATAATTTAGTTTCAAAAAAGTAATTTAATCATATTTTTGGTACAAAATTATTTGAATTATAGCAAAGTGACGTTCTAGAAATTAGGCGTTGGAGAAATTTTAGGCAATTAATTTATAATACTTAATAAGTAATCCATTCTGGAGATTGTTTTAATAATTATTCATTTGTATCTTTCTAGTTATTTTAATTTCTGTAATGATATAATCTGAACCCTTTTCTTTCTTATAATACTTGTAAATACACATAAAAATTACCACCATTATTATATCAGTTAATAATATTTGATATTTTTTGCTTATATTTATATTATTTTAGTTGCAGGTAAAAACTAAATAAAAATTTATTTATTCAAATTATTTGATTTGAACTCCTCAAGTTTTCTATTTTTCGCCTTTATTGATTTATCAATATCTTCAGTATTATATATATTTGTGGGTCTTGAGGATCAGTTAACGACTATATTTAGGCAACGTTTCGTAATTTTATTGTTTGAATAGTCATGCCCTATGATGAAAACAAAAAGACAGTTTTTAGACAACAATATCACAATTAACATTTCGGTACCTTAGTCGCTTTCTATATTTTGTAATGCTCTAGAAATTATAGGAATGTTATCTATTAAAATTATTAATATATATGTCAGATTGTAGACAAATATTTGAAATTAATTCCTCAATAATTTAG
>NW_027110688.1:0-5430 GCF_000696795.3 Halyomorpha halys | reverse complement strand
TGATTTTATCTGAACTTCTGAAAATCAAACATAAAGGGATTTTGGCTTTGTCTAAGCTCTTTTTTTTTTGGAATTGATAGATTTATTTATTGATAGATATTACAATCTGCCACACAGTTGTGGGCAATAGGTAATAGTGATGAATGATCTCATACATACTAAAATAAAAAATAAATAAATAAAAAAATAAAAAATAATAATAAAAAAAAAACTCTCTTAAAATATATACAAACAAAAGAATAGACAAGATGAACATGATCAAACTATCTGTATGAAGAATAAATAAATAAAATAACATAATGTTAAATAATATATACAATATTTACACAATCGACCTGAGGATCCCTGAGAGCCCACTCTGTCCCCCACGTGTGAGGGGTAGAGCAGAGCTCAAGAGATCCCAGCGCATCCCTCTCGCCGCATCACTGGTAATGAGCCAGTGGAGGGTCTAAGCTCTAACCAACATAATTCATTGATATTTAAAAATACTTCGATTATGATAGGTACCGAAAGTAATACTTTCGAATCTGACTTTTCTTTGAAATATCTTATGACATCAGATTTTTTGGTGTCATCAAACTTTAACTTAACTAATCTTCACTTCAATAGTACAATGCGATGCTATTCACACCGGGCCCTCTCTCCATTTCTTGGACCTTATTATTCTGAAAAGGGCAGGAACAATAACTGTGATTTTATTACTTTTTTTTTGTCGTGGAACGGGGCTCCCCATGGTTTATTGCCGACGATAAACAGATGGTGAAAACTTAATAAAACTTGCACCTAACTTATCCGGAACAGCGCCTGGGGATTATATGCGGTTTGTATATACAGTACAGTAGCCGCCGGTGAAAAGTTTTTATGACCCGACGGTTCGTCACAGCCCAATGTGACTTTTACTGCCGGCTGATGGAGGTTCTGTCGAGTGCCTCAAATTGCTCTTTATATTTTCTTTCTAGTCTCTGTATACATTTCACTAATTATTCCACCTATGTTGGACTCTCTACGTTTTTTAATTTATGGCTGACTAGTGTTTCAGAACTATATTTCATATCAATTACAAAGGATAGTTTTATGCCTAGAGCTAACAAACTGTCCCCCAGTTAACCAATTAAATATGGTTTATGAGGGGTAGTATTAGCCATAGAGGATGCACTAAATAGCTGACCCTTGATGACCGCTGTAAATCTAAACAACATTAACGCCGGAACGAATCGAAAACCTTTCGCCAACACTCCTTCCCCCTTAACGACCAACAATAAAAACCTTTATTACATTGTTGTGAGCTGAAGCACATCTCTTCTCTGTGGTTTGCTTCATTGCAGGAAATTATTCCTGTGCATATGTTCTGAGCCACAGGATTAGGGAGATTAGTTTTTATTTAGGGGTACAATACCTAAAATCAAACATGAAAAATGCTCGCATTTTTGGACTGAAAAGTAAAATTTTTTTTTTTGATTCTTCAATTCAATGGATGATAATTATAGAAAAAATATTTAAAGTTGAATATTTTATTTTTATTTTTTACCTCTGTTATATCCTAAAGATATACAGAGAGGGTTGGTCTTATAAGTGACCTAACAATTAAAAAAAATAAAATGAAAAATAACAAAAAAAAAACTTGATGTAAACGTTGCAAATATATAAAGATAAAAATACTGTTTAAAACTAACTATACTCTATATAAACTAAAAATACATAATTTTTTAAGCATCAAAATATTTAATTATTAAAAAAAAGAGAAAGAGCAAAAAAATATATATACGAAACAAGTGTAGAAATTCTTGATAACTTGTAAGTAAATTGAAACAATTTATAAAACAGATATATTAAATTTAAATTGACATTTAATTACTAAGGAATTAAATTTAAAAAAATATATTTATTGATATTAAAGTAAAATTATGAGATATGTGAACAGTTGGATATTTAATTCAGTCTGTGTTTGTTAGAGATTAAAATAAAAATCCAAGAAAAGTTTTATTTTTATATTTGTTCGATTATTTATTGGATATTTTTCTCGCGGTCATTTCCAAATTTTTTAAGTTTTGATACCTCGTGGCCCCTATTAAATCTTTAAGTTAACCGATACTTGAAAATCGTACACGCATTCGAACAAGACGTCCGTTTGACTTTGACTTATTCTTGCATTTTATATAATTAGTTTTATGTTTGAGTTTTTGAGTTTTGGTTGAGTTTAGTATCACAAAAATCTGCATCAATTAAATTCATCATAATATTATACTTTATTTTATAAAAAGAACAGAAATTTAAGTACACGTTTATGTATTTAAATTTCATAACTGCAATTTGCTAATTGATCGGCTTTAATACTTACTTCTTTTTCTTTATTAAAATTATTTTTGGCTGAAATATTAAATAGCCTTCTTACTCGAATTTTTGTGCATAATGAACAATGCAATAAATACTAATGAACAGTATTAAATGTTTTTAAAAATAAATGACAAAATTTGATTAGAAATTACAAAAAAATGACCTGTGAACAACCATTTAGCGATTTTAATAAAACTATATCAATTAAAAAAATAACTAATGAAAATAAGTTAGCACTTGGTCCATTCGAAACGTCTAAGGAACTATTTCATTGATGTGAAATTTGATAAAAAATTGAGGTAAGAAAGCTATTTAATTGCCCAGATAAAAAAACAAAAAATATATCGAATAACAAATTACTTAATGAAGTTTTAATATGTTTTGTTTTTCTATATCGGAAATAATATTGAGCTGAGGACGTAATTACGTGAAAAATGCGTGGGCCATTGAGATTGCCTGTTGAATGGATAGGCCTCCAGCTGCGAGGAATCCTATTTAAACAACTATCCTCTCTCATATATAAATCCCAATAAAACCCTATTTCATTTTTCGACAATAAATTTCAGATATAAATATTTTAGAAGCGTTAAAAGACACTGGGACCTGTGAAGATGAAATAGTAAGGGTCAGCTACCCTTATTTGTAAGCATTCATAGGACCATCTGTTTATACTGTCCTCTTGGCTCATTCATCATTCTCCCGCAAAGCACATCTTCGTATATCTACATCTTAACTTCTCAATATTATTATTTATAATTCTGCAATATGTTTTATTGCTAAATTGAGGTGTGTTTTTTTTTTTGTTTTTTCTTTAAGTTTAGTTTAAATTTCAAAACTAATGTGTGCCCCAGCACATTATAAAATTCGAAGAACGCCCAGTACAACAAAAATACAAGTCAAAAACTCCTTAAAATGTAGGCCACTACAGAAGAAGGAAACAGTGCAGGACCTTAATATATTCAAGCTAAAAACCATAAATGAAATTCAGAAATAGGAGTTATGAAAAAAAAAAAAAAAAAAAGGTATGTTGTTATAAAATAAATAAACCTGCAATTAATGCAGGGTTTTGGGTTCGCTACTTGGTAAGGAAGTATGTGTAAGGTGTGGCCTATATCCGTGTTCAAACGCCAAGCCTATTGAAGGACCAAGTACCCACTTTATAGCCTATTAGAACCACAGAGTTGGTCCAGGTTTGAAATAAAAGGATAAATAAATTATCTGCTATAGCTGTACTTGAACCCGAGCCCAGAAATTAAGAATTCAGTTTCTTAAGGTACCTGCGGTAAATCCAATATACCTACAAATGCTCGGTAAACAAAGAAAGTAGCCTTCTTCGGTGTCTACATGCTTGTTAGTTCCTTAGAGGCAAACGTGAAGTAGGACTTGCGTCGGCTATTATATTCGATTTAAACCATTCTCATTATAAAGAAAAACAAATTGAGATAGGGGCGAAATCATTCGAATTCCTCTCGTATCCAATCCTTACAACCCAAAATCCTTCATAAAATCCACAATGCACCTTGCTTTGTCAAAAATGAAATCATCCTTAAAGACTTTAATGGTCCTTATGTAACCGATTTAACCCGAACCAGATATCAATCCTTCCATAATAAACTCTCTAACCGCTCAAACCCACCAGTTTCTAACCTTGCATCCTCTTTCATTCCTGACAATCCTCCGAGGCGTCGGAAAAGGAGGTGGGCTCGAGACCTTATAGTGTAAAAGTATTTTTAGAGCACTACCAATGGGTAGTTTCTCTACATGCCTGTATCATACCGTTACGATTTTACTTCAAATTTACTTGTTGTAGTTTATGAAGAGTTCCAAATATCAATTAATAATTAAAAAAAAAAGGTAAATATCAGCAAAATGGGTAGTAGATAATAAAAAACCTATTGAAATGACACATGATAATCTATAAATTTGCTTATTATAATTATATTTGCGCTAAATATAATTTTAAAATACGCTAAATTTAATTGACAATATTTGAAACACTGTATTAACACCTCATTGGTAGAATTTTTAAAGATCTTAAATTAGAGTTACATATTTATTCTGAAGGTTAGAAAAATTATTTAATTAATTAAAACACGAAAAACATAAATATTTATCTCATGGCAGTTTAAGCATCAAACTTGTGAAAGAGCATAAAAGTGTTGAACGTGCTGAGCTATCACATCCTATAGTTATTAAATTATGAATTACCGTTTCCTAAGTTTGATGTTGCTAATAAATTATTGTTTATAAAAAAATATTTGCACTTTATTATGATTATGATTATCATTATGAAATGATATCTTAAAATTAATAATGGGACAATAATTTAACATAGAATAATTTTTTTTCATTCATTTTACCATTGTTGTACCATTTTATTTATGACATATACTTTGCGTTTATGTTTTGCTTGATAGAGGTTTTAGTAAAGAGCTAACTTAAGAATATTTCGAGATTTTAGTTTTGGTGATGAGTTTTTATTGAATATTGTCCAGTGTTAAATAACGTATTGCCATGCCTTACGGATGACATCAACATCAGATATAACATGGATCACACAAGTTTCACATCTTCGTTGTGATTAACGGGAAATCTAACTGGCTATCCCACATCCCGGAACCTCTTTCCAGTTCCTTCATCGGCGAATTCCCCTTACAGCAGTAATTAAGGTTGTACCCAAATGAGGAGGGTATCATCGGATAAGGTGCCGTGGCAGAATGTTCTCACGCATTGACAGAACCTGGCTGTCTGGCGGGGTCAAAGGCCATGTTATATTCTAATCAGCGATTTAGAACCGGCTCGCGTTAGATTGCTCTTCTGTCCGAGTGCGATATTGCGGCATCCACTTCACGAACTGGCTCTTCTATCTGAAGCCACTTCCGTACGAACTGACACTGGGCACGGAATTTTTATTAAATTTAAAGGAAAAGTCCGTTATAGTGGAATCTTTTTCAGACTGAATATTTTTTCAGTTGTTTCATTCTGACTTTTTTTTTAATTTATTTATTTATTGATATTTACAACTGTATAAAAAATACAAGTAAATTTGATCATAATGATATGATACAGGATGTAGAGAAACTACCCAGTAGTAGA
>NW_027110687.1:0-5526 GCF_000696795.3 Halyomorpha halys | reverse complement strand
TTTATAAAAAAAAAAAAAAAAAAAAAATGAGGAATACAATTTTTCTATTTTTTTAAATTTTATTATAAATCTAAAAAAACAGAAGTATTTGTTAATTGATGATTGACAGTTCATATAACGAGAATAATGAATTATATATCTTGTTTATGACAGGTTTGTTTATCAGATATAATATAAATATCCATATATTCTCACAATTTTTATTTTCTTGTAACTTCTACGTCTCGGCTATTCCGAACATTCTCGGGAACCTATTTACGATATGAGAGCTAACAGTTTCTTAATGTTGCAAGCTATTATGCCTTTGTCAAATTTTATCGTAGTCACTTGAACTATTATTATCACAATTTCACTTATAATAATTATTAAGTTTACAATCTCTATTACAATTTATCACTACATCAATTATACATTGTTTAACCTATCTCACACCTCTGTAATATTGTTGATATTATAGCTGAGAATAATGAAATTAGTTATTCTTGAAAATTTATTCTATATAATTTTATTTTAAATTTTCATTAGTTTATGAAATTTTGGATGATTTAAAAATTAATATAATGAAGAAACATTTTCCAAATTTGTTAATCCTTCAAAATTTTGAAGAATGAAATTGATTATTATGCTGATTTAATAATAATAATTTATTTATTTGTTTATGGGGCAACCCCCGTATAAATAGAGTTAGCCTATGAATTACATAAAATAAATAATCAATTGTAGTAATTTTACAAAAATGGTGAGTTAAAGATTGTTTATATAAACTAATAACAAACAATATACCCAAGCTGGGCTATCTACATTTGTCAAAATAAAACAATATAACAAAAACGTCGCTTCATATTAAATTAAATAAAAAAATGAACTATACATCCTATTGTGGTGATCAGAATCCAGCTCTAAGCAAAAATTTTTGTGTTACATACATAAAAAGGAGTTTATGATCCATCATGAGGGGACAGACAGAAATTCATACAACTGATTTTGGTTAATATTGCTCAGTTTTCACATGTATCGAATTTGATTCTCATGATATACGGGGCAGTTCGTCAAAAAATGGAAACAATCCTCCAGTGCCGTTCCATCATAAGTTGGACAAAGCTTCTGTGGGTGCAAAGTATATTTTACAAGTGGGTCCATAGTATATTTCGTGGACTGTCACTTTGAGTAATTGTATATTTACTGGATAGCCTTAGTTGGGCGATTATTCTCAAATGAGCTATGGGCTGATTTTTAGATAGCTTTAAGGAGCATCCATTTTAATGAAGACCCTACCTTACCACGGGTTATACGTTGATTCTCATTGTAACTAGAGGTCTTTATTTTTGATGTATTTCCTATGAATCTATCCAAGATCTCCCACATTCTAATTCTGATACTTACCGGATCATTGAATAGTATCGGGTCAAACATTCCGAAGCTCTCCAATATTTTTCTTATCTGCGTTACCCAATTATATAGCTAACTCAAATGGTTGTTAATGTCTAGTTTCAGTAGCTTTAAATAACATTGTTTCACGAAGCGAGTACAACTCATATTAAGTATTTTCATTTGCCAGTACAGATTTGCTTTAAAACGTAATATCCCACAGGTATTGGTGCCACTTCTAGTCTTACCATAAAGTGTGGGATATTTCGTTGCAAACACTCTAGCCGCTTATTATGCTGATTTAATTAGTTATATTAATCTTTAATTTCTCAAATAAAGCTTTTTCTTCAAAGATGTTTGGGTACAGAACAATTGTACGTAATCTGACCATCAGCTCATTTTCAAAGAAAGTTAACTCCAGATAAAACTTTTTAAACTTGGAAAAAAAACAAAAAACGTCATGAGACATTCCTATGAAATGAAATGAAAAATTAATCTTTATTCTAGGGCACTCTGCCCCTTGATAATAACAGCATCATAGAATCCAAGCGGCATTATTATGAATTTACTATAGATTAATCAAATAAAATAATATAATTCTAATAGTAATCAATGATGCTTTAGAAATTGAGATAGGTAAGGAATTCCTAAATCAGGTAGTTCAAATGATGAAGGATTTTTCATAGGAAGCAGTTTTGAGAAACAAGATATACAATACTAATTGCTGGGTTGAGATATTGTATATAAGTCATACATGTAAGAACTTAAGATGAGGAAATAGTAAGGGTTTTTCGTTCTGAAGGACTGGAATGGGAAGATTGTCTTGGAAACTTGGATATTGCCCCTTTTTTTTTCTTTTTTTATGACCCACTTCATGGTCATTTCTAGCATGTTTTTATCTAGTGGCAACCAACCTATTCTAACCATGGTGAAGGATCAAGTTTTCATTTCGTAGGACTGCCACAGAAATAAAACTCAACCCCCCAGGCCGGATTCGAACCGGCTCCACTGCTGTCACGAGCCAGTGGCCTTAATTCCCTCGCTACAAATAGCCCAATTTGAATATAGCCATCCTTGCTTGGAGAAATGTGTGAATGTTTGGGGACACCGAAAATGTATCTTTTGAATTCTCCAGATAGTTCCCCATATATGCATAGAGTTCATAATGAATATTTTTATTGGTGGTCTGTCCCTAGTGCTCTACAAAGTGAATAACTATAAAACTTATATTTTGTGAAGCCTTACTTGAGTGCAAGGGAAAAAATTGTGGATTTGTCTCTTCCTAGGCGATCCCTTCCTAGCCTAAGTGAAAATTCCTAGGGGGCTAGAGAGTGACCAAGATGGCCCTGAAGGGATAAATATTTCTTTTTCTTTCAATATTTACTATTAGGACTCCTTAGCTTTAAAAAGTGGGATTTTCAATTGGCTGTTTAGGACACTGTTATATGCGAGGACCATCCGTAGCTCAGGTGATTGAGGCGTAGGTCTTAGCAACCTGAAAACTGTGGACGGCGCTGGTTCGATTCCGGCCTGGGAGGAGGACCCCTTGGCCTTACATGATCGCCACTTTGGTTAGAATAGGTTGGTCACCTCTAGGTAACTCCTCCCCCCCTCTCCCCCGCGTATATTAGATATGACCACAAAGGGGCTCATAAAAAAAAAAGTGTTATTTGTGAAATAAATATACAAGACATTATTAATCTCCTTTCATGTCCTAAATTGTCGCATTTACAAGGTGTTTTTAAATCAACATAATTGTAATAAAAAAATTCCCACCTGGAAGGATTTTTAAGTAAAATTATTTCAATTTCCAAACGTCCATTAAATGCATTTTTGGGCTCGCTGTCACAAAAAAAGTCAATTTGCAAAATTTTACAATCGTGTCATTATTCTTCTGGAGCAGCGATGTGATATATGTTTACATGACATTGTTAGTTACTGTATATTTAGTCCAGACACTAATTTATGAGATGAGCTACACTTACACCAGAAAGTCTCAGACAATGCTTATTCAATTAGGATATGTTTGGTGGACAGGAGGTTAACTGACAGAAATGTCGCAGGATTGTAACTTCACTCCTAAGATATTTGCTTAGGGTCATGTAGGGGATGGCAAGTCCTCAAAGCATTTGCTTTTGACCCTTGAAAGAACAGTTACTAACTCTATAAGGTATTCGCTCACAGTCGATACAGGTTTTTGGAGTGGTATGCCATTGTACATGTGTTCTCTATAAACTAATGAAAGAACAGAGATCCCCCTTGAACTCTCGTTTTCAGTTACGTTTTGACAGGTAAAGGAAAGAGGCCTGATCCATGGAAGGTAAAATTTAACGATTATAAAATTTTCTTTTCTAAAAATAGAGGTAGAGTATTCAGAACCACTGATGAGTATCATTACTCACTCCCTCTTAAGGAGGCAAATTCTTCGGGATTAATATTGATTTTATTTTTCAATAATGATCAAGAGATATTGACAGTAATTGAATGATATTCTACCTTTGTGGTAGTGATTCCTCAACTTAAAAATGCCAAGGAGAAATGCTATGTACAAGATATTGGTTTATAGTGGATCACAAAATTCTATTGTAATCTTTACTGATTCAAATAATACATTTATGAATGAAACGATATAAGAAATGGCCACATATGAGTTAAATTAAAGTATTTATACAATTATTACAAATTAATATGAGAAGACAGTTTTGGCTGAAGTCTATAGTGGTTCACATCTGGCTGCTAGGTCACACCAGGTAGTTATTGACCAGCAGGTAGTGTTGCTAAAACATTTTAAAGATAATATTTAGCTGTGGCACTGGGTATTATGTTGGGTTTTTGTCATAATAAATTAAATAAGTTTTTTGTTGTCAAACATAATATGGTTTTATGTTTAAAATCACATCCTAACCCATCCTGACACTATCCTCACCACGTATACTGATGGCACATGTTTTTTGTCAGTGAATAATGATCCTTCCATGTTATCCAAAACCCTCCAATCCCACATCACCATCCTTGAAGAATGGTGCCAAAACTGGAGGATTAAAATTCATTTCAATAAATCCCACCAAATCACATTTACCCTTCATGGTAAACCTCTGTCTTGCCCCACAGTATCTTTTAATAATACCCCACTTATTCCTGTTGAACAGATCCGTTACTTAGGACCACATCTGAACAAACGACTGACATGGAATCCTCATACAAGACTCAAAAGATAGGAAACTGCTCGTCGATTTCGACTAATACAACATTTACTAGACAGTCTACAGTCCTAAACTTCCAACTCATTACAAAAGACTGATCTACATGACTGTTGTAAGGCCTATCTGGACATACGGAGTTGAGCTATGGGTTTTGTGTAACTAACTGAGCTATTTTATCGGCCTGTTTTAATGCAGGGACACAATTGAAATTCTGGATTACTATTTTTTCATCTTGTCAGATGACTGATTTTCATTTATTTTGAAATCGATAGCATATTTATTTTCTTCGGCTCCAAAAACATATAAGAGACCCTTATCTGTTAGAAATCATAAAACTTTTTTTTTAAATTTATTTATTATTTGGAAATATGGAATTGAGCTCTGGGATTTTTACACTTTATTTCCCACTTCTTTCATTACTTTATTTTAATAATTTTCATTTTTTACACATATTTACTAATTAGATTTTCATGTATATTTTATTATTTGTTCTTTTCTCTTACTTAATTTTAATATTACTCTTTATTTCCTTATAATCCGCTCCTACCTCACTGATAGAACTTTTAAAGTAAATTATAACCTAGCTTACTCATCTCTCTTTTCTCAGTCCGCCTGTGTTCCTCAAGGTAGTATCTTAGGTCCCATTCTTTATACGGTTTATACAGCTGACATCCCAGCCCACCCTAACACAGTGCTAACAACATACGCTGATGACACATGTATACTTTCTGTAAACAACGACCCAACTAATGCATCATAAACACTACAGGCACACAAAACATCTATTGAAGAATGGTGTAAAAACTGGAGAATCAAAATAAATCCCACCAGACCACCTTTACTCTCCGTCGTAAACCTTTGCCCTCCTGTCCTACAGTATCCTTTTTAGATACACCACTAACACCTGTTGAACAGATTCGATACTTAGGACTCCATCTTGACAAGAGACTTACTT
>NW_027110686.1:10720-11069 GCF_000696795.3 Halyomorpha halys | reverse complement strand
AAATATTAAAATAATAACTAAAACAACAACATTCATATAGATTAAAACATTCATATAGATGGCTTACTTCAAAGTGGTGGTTAGAATATTTAAATTAACTTTGGGAAAGAAACGTTCAAAGGTTCTCTCTTTTAGGAATATTACAACTTTTCACTAATTCTTTTAACTAAATTAATTTTTATATCTTATACTTAATAAAATTAAATATAAAGAATCTTTAATAATTTTTTTAATTTTCTTTAATGTTTTTTTCCTTGTATAAATACACAATCTACAATATTTATTACCATATTGTTTTTGGATACCCCCTTATACAATACAATTTTATTGATACAAATAAGATTTTACA
>NW_027110686.1:1441-2110 GCF_000696795.3 Halyomorpha halys | reverse complement strand
AAATTTATTTTAATAAAGAAGTGAAATAATTTGCAAGTAACACAACTGTTCATTTAATTGTACTACTGGAGGCTCAAATTGTATAACAGCAATTCGCATGTATTCTATAGTTCAAATTGTATTATTTTTTCAATATAGTGCAAGCACGGAAAAAAAAATTTACTTCAAGTCTTTATCCCATCATTTTAATTTGTACTTCAATTTAATACATCTTCAAAAACAGTGTTCCTAACCACTTTTTTATTTTATGCAAGTCACCGTTTTCATTTTTTTTTTTTTTTATTGTTTTGTTTATTTCACTGAATGCGTTCTTCATCAGTTGAACTCAATTTTTACGATCCATTTTTACTGTTCTACACCATATTTACACAAAATTTTTATATAATAGAGAGATGTAAAACCCTTTTGCATTTATAATTTATAAATTATTAAATTATCATTTTCTATTCCTTTTATTCTGTAGTTAATTATTTAATCCCTAAACTATTTTAGTTTTACATAAGAATAATAATATTAGAGTTTCATAATTATTTATTTTATAATAAGTAGCGACAAATTTTCAAACTATCAATTCAATTTTTTTTTATTTATTTAATGTAATTTACAACTGTACAAAATAATACAATAAGTAAATATGTTGTATGTTTCATATACACTTGAAAATCTTGG
>NW_027110686.1:356-1391 GCF_000696795.3 Halyomorpha halys | reverse complement strand
TATAGAATTTTCCTCGCGTTTTCCAAATTCGAATTGATGTGTTGGTTAAATACTAGTTTAAAGTCTGTCTAAAGTCACTCCTAAATATTTAACTGTTTTTTAATAATTGTATATTTCATAATGATTGAAGAAATGTACATACACACAATGAGATAAGCCATGGATATTAGGAAAAAGGTGAAATTTGCAATTATAACTAAAATAAACTCTTTTTTATTAATTTATTGTATTTTTTTTTTTTTTATTGAGCTGACATATTTTTTAATTATTTATTAATTCGTATTAACAATATAAAATATGAAATGAAAAAATATAATTGCATTATTTACATTCTAATTTCAACAAAAGTTAATTCATAAATAAAATATTCAAATTGAAAATACAAAAAGCCCGCTTGTTGAGTTGGTTCCAGCCGGTAAGCGCTGGAGTAGGTTATTGTCCAATTATGAGTCCCTAAAAACAAACCTACAACTTCATTGTTCAGAAAGTGGTTCTGTTGTTGATGTATGGTATGTTCTTCCTGACGTTCGTCAAGGCAGGAAATAGTTAATGGGGCGATCTTCCAGAATATAGTCCAGACAGAAAGTAGTTAGTTGTACTATCTTACAAAAGATGGTCCAGGCACAAAATAGTTAATGGTAAGACCTTCCAGAAGATGATCAAGGTACGAAGTAGTTAGGTGTAAGATCTCTTAGAAGATAGCCAAGGCCCGAAGAGATTAAGTGTAAGATCTTCCAGAAGGTGGCCCAAGCACAAAGTAGTTAGTGGTACGATCTTCCAGGTGATGATCAAGGTACGAGGTATTTAATGGGGCGATCTTCCAAAAGTTGTTCTAGATTCAAATTAGTTAGTAGTATGATCAAGTAGAAGATGGTATAGACCCAAACCAGAGAATGATAAGATCTTCCAGAAGATGGTCCAGACACAAAATAGTTAGTGGTACGATCTTCCAGAAGATGATCAACGTACGAAATATTGAAGTCTAATTTCTTCCAGACCCGAAGTAGTTAGGTGTAAGATCTCTCAGAAGATGGT
>NW_027110686.1:0-306 GCF_000696795.3 Halyomorpha halys | reverse complement strand
ATGATCAACGTACGAAATATTGAAGTCTAATTTCTTCCAGACCCGAAGTAGTTAGGTGTAAGATCTCTCAGAAGATGGTCACAAAATATTTAATGATAAGATCTTCCAGAAGATGGCCCAGACCCGAAATGATTAAGTGTAAGATCTTCCAGATGATCCAGGCACAAAGTAGTTAGTGGTACGATCTTCCAGAAGATGATCAACGTACGAAATATTGAAGTATAATTTCTTCCAGACCCGAAGTAGTTAGGTGTAAGATCTCTCAGAAGATGGTCACAAAATATTTAATGGTAATATCTTCCAGAA
>NW_027110685.1:620680-638919 GCF_000696795.3 Halyomorpha halys | reverse complement strand
TACTCCTTAAACTTCCACAGGCTGACTTGGTGATCCGTTCAGTCTCTGCCAAAGGCTTTTCCCCTATACTTGTTGGGCATTGACTTCCATTGGATGTTGAATAGTAGAGGAGCGGCGGGAAGGTAGTGGAGGATTTGACTACTATCATTTCCCAGTAGAAATTCCCTCTAGTGGGAAAAAATCCCTGTCGAAGTTGCTGGAATTTATTTTTCATTCGAGCAGCTGGGAATCGGTCACCTCCGGAGACTCTCGGCTCCGTTCGGGCAGTATACTCACGTTCGGAAAAAATTGGCTTCCGCCATTTTGGGGGAGCTGATGGAAACAATTACTCAGTTCACAATCTTCTTTTGATGATTCTTGGTATCTTCTTTTTTCTAATGTTATATCCTATTGTCAAAAATGGCTTCCAGTCCTTTCAAACAGCTATGTCTCTCTCACAACAATGGCTTCCAAACTTTCCCGCTTTCAGCCGACGGACGTCCTCTCACCAGACAATCCAAACTAAAAGTGCTTTTCTTCTTGGTTGTCTTCCTTTTTCAAAACTGTCCACCCTTGCTGGACAGAAATTTGATGAGGACCTCCTCATCCTGGGAACATCATTTCTCCTCCGCCCCCAAATAACGAATGAATCTAAAAACTAAAACCTGCCTCGATGTTCCATGTAAACATCGATGTTCCATGTAAACATCGATTGTCGCACAACAGTTAGGGAATTTTGCAAATGATTTACTTTCTGAATATTATTCCTTAGCACTATTTCTTGACTTCCAGTTTTTCTTAAATTTGCTGTATTTTCAATTTTGATGGGAAGAGTTAAAATAGTTTTTATAATATTTGAATCTGCTCAACATGGCCTTGATTCAACGGACTTTTTGACTGAAGAATACGTACCGCCATCTTGGTTTTGTTTTGAATCACGAATTTATTATGGACAATGAAAATTAGTTAGCTTGCTTTTTGGATAAACAAAACAAATGAACAATATTAAAATGATACATAAAATAAAACATATCAAAAACCCTTTATACATCAAAATATACTATTTACTCAAAAAGAGCATATTACAATATATATATAACCGTTGGTCTAGTAAGAGTACTTCTTTACAAATCACTGCACCACTGACCCTATATAGATTGTCGCAGTACAGATTTATATTTTTATATATGTATTGTTCGGAAGAAATATAATAGACCATAATATATCCATATTTTCATGGGACCTTAGGATGTTAGGGTCTGTCTTTGTTTAGCCTTTTGCCAGAGTCAACTCACTATTATAGCTAGTTGTATTTTTTCTGGCCCTTTAATGTAAATTATTTCTTTAAATTTAATACTTCATTTCACCCCTGAAGATTTACACCTTTCAATGTTTCTTCTGTAATCAGGTTCATTAATTCATTTCTTTCACTTATTTATTCTATCCATCCACAACCATAATTTCCATCTTAATGAACTGGAATAGATTAAATTTTTCCTACAATTATCAAACTGTAATTATTTATCATTATTCAAATAACTTATTTTTCCCATCATATTTCATTCTATTTTCCATAATTCTTTTGTATTTATATTATTTTATAGTATTAAATGTTTTCTGGTCCTCTTTCCTTAATTATAGGTGTTAGTTAACTCCACAATACCATTTTTAATTTACCTGTGAACTTATACATACATATTGTAATATCCTCTTTTATGAGTAAATAGTTATTTTTTGTATATAAATGATTTTTAGTATATTTTATGTGATTTATCATTCCAATATGTTTATTTGTAGTGTTAAACCTAATAGCAAGCTAACCAATTTTCACCAGTAAAATATGCAGTCACAAAAGATATTGTGCAAAGCCAAGATGGCAGCATGTGTCCTGCAAAAAGTACGTTGAATCGCGGCCATGTTGAGTAGATTCCAATATTTTAAAAACTTTATTTTAACTTCCCATCATAATTGAAATTACAGGTAATTTAAGAAAAAATAGAAGTCAAGAAAAAGTGCTAAAGAAAAATATTCAGAAAGTAAATCTTTTGAAAAATTCAGTGCTGTTGTGCAACAATCGATGTTTACATGGAACATCGAGACAGGTTTTGATTTTTTGTCATCATTCATTGCTTAGGCGCCGGCGAGAATAATGTTTCCTGGATGAGGAAGTCTTCATAATCTCTTTTCTAGTTCAATGATGAAGATCTTGATTTTGGATCACCAAACAACACACTTCGTTGGATGAGAAGTGAGTAAAAAACGGTTAGAGGACAATACTTTGTTCCATTAGTGTTTGTTTGCTGAAAGATTGTTTACAGCAAGTGTTGGTTTGTTGCATAAGAACACAAAGAAAATCATCAAAAAGAAGATTCTATGAAATTAGTTAGTTTTGTTCAACCTAAATTTAAATACATTTGTAAAAGAGATATTAATTTAAATTAAGTGTTATTAAAAATAAGTCTTCTGATTGCCTAGAAACCCACCTCTCAACAAATAAACACTGACTATAAACAATCTTTCAACAAACAAACATTGACTAAACAAAAGCTTTGTCCTCTAGCAGTTTTGAACACACAAACAAACTATCGGCAATCCAAACAATAACTCATCTTATTCTTCTTGAATTAATCTTTGAAGTCATCTTTTCTAAATGTCTCTAACTGAGAGTAAAAAAGGATGATCCGGACCTCCTGCATCCAGGAACTGTCATCCCTCACAAACGTCCTGTCTAGATGTTCCATGTAAACATCGATTGTAGCACAACAGTTTTGAGTTTTAGCATATGATCTTAATGAATATTTTTCTTTAATACTTATTCCTGACTTCTATTTTTTCTTATATTTACTGTAACTACAATTATGGTGGGAAGTTAAATAAAGTTTCAAATATTTGAATCTGCTGAACATGGCCATGATTCAACGGACTTGAACTATTTTACTGATGAAAATTGGTTAACTTGCTTTTAGGTTTAATACTACAATATTTAACATTGACACATAAAAACATAACTAAAATCATTTATGTATAAAAATAACTATTTATTCATAAAAGAGGATATTACAATATATATATATTTATTGTAGAGAGATATTTTAATATCTATAATGGTGGGAGCATAAAAATGTAATTTGTTTCCATGAATAAAACATAGACATTATATTAGAAAAATAAAAAGAGGAAAATGTTAAGTTAAATTAAATCATTACTGTATTATGAGGAGAAGAATGTCAAGGGTGCGGTCAGCAAAAAAATATTATAAAAACTTTTTTATTTGTGCTGACATTTCGACATGAATTTGAGACATTCATCAGGGTTGAAAAAACAAAAAAGATATAACAAACATCACTCAGAGAAACATTAAAATAAAGGAAAATAATAAGCAAACAAATTTGAAAATATAAGTAAAAATGAATCTTCTCTCTAGTTCCTTCTTATTCATTTTTTTTTTCACTCATCTATATTACTGTAATTTTTTTTTCCATTGTAACATATTTTTTTTCTTTCATTGTAACATATTTTTCTTTTCTTTCTTGCCCATTTTATAATATATATCGTTTTCTTTCATACATTTCATCGTGTTGATTTGAATTATTTTTCATTAATTTAGACATTACTTACATATCTTATTATGTTAAGTCCATTACTCATCATTTGCAATTTCTTCTGAAACTTTCATTATGTTTATTGCTTGAACACTTTCTGTTTTTAGCTTATCATAATTTATTTTAAGGAAAACATCAAAATATAAAGGTTGATACAAATAAATAATTGCTTCTGATATAATAGAGAAAGTTGTTTATTAAGATAAATAGTAAAAACAGTAAACATTATTTTTTTAAATGTTTAATGTTTACAAAAAAAAAAAGTGACTGAGGAGAATTAATAGTAATTCAAAAAATCATTATAAACAATAAAATGTGAGGATGCTTTAAGTAACTCTCAACTTTGCTTTTTTTAATCTTCCTGCCTAGCCATTTCTGGCATATGGGATGCAGCAGCAACTCTTAACAATCATATATGGCATACAGGATGCCACACCTATGAAAGAAATAGACCCTACCTTCTGGCATGACTCGCCTTGGAAGCATCCATCATACTTCTTCCTTCAACCACACTAGGGAAGGTAACTCGCTAATTCAATTAGTTTTACTGTTTTCCGATGTCAGTAACTACTGTGCAGTCCTCCCTCACTTCTTAACTTATGTAAGTCTACCACATCACTCTCCTCCTATATGTCTGTGAAGTCCTCGATGAGTGCAGGAAGTTGCTCAGTGGTGGGCTTATTGTCATTCGTTGAGGTAGGCGTTGTAGATGGAGTCGCAAGGAATATTGTTAAAGATGGTAATTCAGGTGCTCCTAGAAAATAAGCTGGTTTCTGACGATCAATTGAATTTGTCTCGGGATCAGAAGTTAAATGTATCTCAAATATATGAGAGGACAAGGTGTGGTCTAGTATATGGTAAGGTTGGAGGCTGGCGTACTGCTTCATCTCATAGGAAAACATGAGTGCATCTTTGTAGATCTTTATGGACGAAAATCTGTTTTGAACTGATCCTATGAGGTTCTGGTCTTAAAATATTCATGTTATAACTAAGTTTTGTCGATATTTTTTGTCTTTTTTATAAGGCTCCAACATTTCTCCTGGGAGTTATATGGGTTGCCCAAGTGTCATCTTTATGTAGCTGCAAGTGTTATCATCACGAATTTCCAAGAAGAACTGAGAGAAGAAGCTCGGTCGAACTCAAGTACTTGATGAGATAGTCTTGGAAAGCCACTTTCAAGGTTCGATGCCACATTTTGACATAGCCGTTTGACAGGGATGATAGGCAGTGGTTCAACAATGTTGAGTTCCTAAAATACGTGTCAGCCACCAGAGAAGTTTCTCTTCAAAATTGTCTTCCTTGATCTGTCATTTGAGTTTTGCCATGTATAACATGATTTTCTGCATCATCTCTCTGAGTTGTGCGCTTTTTTGATTATTGTTAAAAGATTCTAGGCCTAGTTTAGCATTTTTAAATTTAATTTATTAAGAAGAATACATTAGCATTACTAATTATGAAATATCTGAAATCAAGTTCTTAAAGAGCATTTAGTGATTGAAATTTTTAACTTAGACCATTACATTGACACAATATTTATAGCTTTTTAAATCAATCATAGAATCAAAAAGCTTCCAAATTTACAATCCATAACCCAGAACAACCTCAACCATAAATGAGCAAGTAGCCAAGAAGATGCCTATAGCCAGGACCACAAAAGCGGAAGACAAGCTTCCTAAACCAAGTGGCGTGGCAGGATTGTTGTAATCCTTAGAAGGAGTAAGATCAGTGTCAGGACTGAATTGACGAAGTGCTGGATCAAATTTCAGATGAGATCTTATGAAGAATGATGAAATGCCTCCAGCCCGCAATCGAGAATCCACCATGTTCAGTGCAGCGCTGTATGCTGACCCAGCTGGGAAGATAGGCCTAGATCAATATAACAATTTAGTGAATAATATATCGCAGGCATATTTTTGTATCATTAAGGATGATATAACTATCAAAAGACTTATATTGTAGCCCTATGGCTATACAAGATATAAACATTAGAATGTATTTAGAAGGTGAAAAGGGGAAAAATTTGGACATTATACTACTAGTCTTGCTAAGTAGGTAAAATTATTATTTCATTGAATCATTAAATGTTTTAAAAATTTTGTTAGGTATATTAAAGTAGAAAGGTTTAAAATTTGTACTATATATTTTTAGTTGAGAAATTCCAGCTCTTTTCGTTCTGTGATAATTGAGTTTAAGGTGAATGGGGTATCGGCCCACTCTCCTGAGTCAGGTGGAGGGATTGTCTCCTCATAGCTTCCAGACAAGCTTCCCCATCCAGAGTGACTATCTAGGGGAGGTGACCAGTCTGCAGTGTGGGGGTGAGTGTAGTGTACTGTAATCTGTGTAAATGTATGAGCATCAGTGTACTGTTCCCCCAACCTGGAGGACCAGTGGCTATCTGCGGTACTATGACCAAGCGATGGGGCCGCAACCTCCCTAGGCCAACAAAATTTGACCACGTAGAGGGAAGAAGGCCAAGAGGAAGACCAAACATTTCCTGGGAGGAGATTGTTAAGAAGGTGTTCAGGTGGTGGGATATGGACTGGAGTAGAAGAAGGGAGATGGTCCAAGAACGAGATATTTGGTCCAGACTCTAAAAATCGTAACCCCACACTGCACAAGTGGTAAAGGGGATAAAATTATTATGAAAGTTTAGAAATTACTTAAAATTATAATTCTTTTAAATTAAATAATTATCGATTTTGAAATGTAAACTGATATTATTTGATAACACGAATAAAAAAGAATAAAGAAAAACCTTTGAACCACTTAAAGCCCTTGTATTTTTAAAATTTATAATAAAAATATCAACATTTTAATTTAGACATATATATTTTCCATACATTTTTACCATACACCATTTTTCAATTATTTTTATCTTTACCCTAAGGAAACAAATTTTAAACATTTTATTTTTCCCTATTTTTAATCTCAAGAGATGTCTATCAATTGTCAATTTTATCCATATTTTATCACTCTCACACACTGTTCACCAAGAGACTATTTGCTACTATTGCTATTTTAATGCTCTTTGTTGGACATTTTATTCAACTATATAACTCATTTAAATTTTTTATGTCTTTTTTTAAATTTTCTACATTGTTTTTGTTTTCAGATACAGTACTGTCTTCTAAAAGTTTTCTTTTAAAGTCATTCTTTTCTTTATTAAGTATTTCAACATCTTGAAAATCAAGATTGTGTCCGTTTTTTGCCTGGTCCTGGACTAATGCTATTTTTATTGTAGTTAGGTTTTTCCTTATTGTTACAGTCATTAGAATGCTGATAAATTCTGTTTTTTTATATATTGTTCATTCTTTCCATAATATACTGCGGGACAGTTCAGGCAGCTGATTTTATATCTCACATTTTTATTTTTATTTATTTTGTCTTTCACGTTATACTAATTACTCAACTCACTTTAAGTTATTTTTAGCAGTTAAGACTAACCTAGGTGGATGGAGATAAGAGAATTGTGTTCAGTATTCTAACCTTGTACAAATAGGGTATGAAAAGATAGTATCAGCATTGAACCGTTGAGTTTACTAAGCCTTAATATCATTATTATTCAATCAGTATTTTAGAAAAAAAATAAAAATTCATACCCAGATAAAAAATTTTGATGACATTGCCTAGTGATTTCAAACTTCCGCAATAAATCCTCCGGGGGTAAGGGAGAGCTCAAGAAGAAGAAGGTATCGTCAACTACTTCACCTGATACAAGAAACTTCCCAGTCTTCATTCTTTCAACCGTTTCTTCAAAGGTTGTACAGAGCCTGAATCTGCCATATGTCCAAGCCTTCCAGTCATCACTCTGGTCCAAGAAATAAATGAAAATTAATTATTGTTCAATAATCTATTCTGGAAATTATCTTTGAAATTCAATGTTGTTTAAAATTATTCATGCAGGTAAGCATTATCTCTCAACTAATGTAATAAATATTGGTTAAATTTATTCTTCAGTAGCAATAAATATAACTAACTTAAATGGCTGTTTAATAATTTATTACATACTTTCTATATCAATTATGAACAACTTTATTATTGTTGTAACTTTTTTTAGTGGGATTCAGTTATAAATTATTAATTATCAATCAGAATAATCAAGGAAAAATGTTCTTAGCATCTCATTAAACTCAAGTTTTAAACATTAAAACTATTTAAGAATAATTTTTTTTTATTAGTTTTATTTGCAAACAATTCTATTTTATATATGTATATATTTTGGTGACGTTTCGTTCTTTTTAACTTTGGCCACTTTTAAACTTTTTTATCCCTTTTCCAGTCCAGGCAATGTATTGAGTATTTATTGATATTATAAATACAAATGGAAGTATTAGTTGACATTTTTTCTTAAGGCTTTAAATATACAATATATTATTCAACATTCAAAACTATATAAGAATAAATTTTTTTTATTAATTTTATTTGCAAACAATTATATTTTATATATTTATATATTTTGGCGATGTTTTGGTCTTTTAACTTCGGCCACTTTTAAACTTTTTTATCCCTTCTCCAGTCCAGGCATTTTTTTGAGTATTTATTGATATAATAAATACAAATGGAAGTATTAGTTGACATTTTTTTCTTAAGGCTTTTAATATACAACATATTATTCATAATTACACTTAAAGTTATTATATTAAAAACATACATTATTCTTAAAAATAAACATAAACTAATATTTTGGTTGTTTTGTTCCTTATTTAGTGCAACATTTTTTTTTTTTATATTATATTTTTCAAACTAACCTTTTTACTTTATTTGTAATCTCCAAAGATGTCTGTGGATTGTTTATTTTATTCATTTTTCATTATTCTTACGCACAGTTAACAAAGAGACTATTTTAGTGCAATAAAATAAATACCTATATTTTATTGAACTATACAAGTTTTATGAAATTCAATTATGAGAAGATAGTTGACCATGGATAATATGTATGAGGAGAAGATGCAAATAAAACATTTTATTTTCCACTTCTTTCATTACTTTATTTTTATCTATATTCATTCTGTACAATTATTTATGTTAATCTTTCTATATACCCTTTATTCACTGGTTATTATCTTGTTTTTTGTTCTTATCCCTAATGAAGGCTAGAAATTCTGGCCGAAAAATTGTCACTAATAAATATGTTTTTAAACTTATTTGTGTTATTCTCTGACCACATCCAACCATCTTCTTCTCATGAACAAAATTTTATTAGTTGACAGAAATTATCAACATTCTAAAGACTAGAAGAATAAAGTTAACCCTAAATACATTTAAAAAACAACATTAGT
Organism: Halyomorpha halys; assembly: GCF_000696795.3. Taxonomy (NCBI): domain Eukaryota; kingdom Metazoa; phylum Arthropoda; class Insecta; order Hemiptera; family Pentatomidae; genus Halyomorpha; species Halyomorpha halys. The sequence continues at coordinate 630,059 of NW_027110685.1, read as the reverse complement.
GCAGCACCACACATAAAAAAGACTTAATTTTGATTTTCAAGATGTTGAAATACTTCATCGAGAAAATAACCATGAAGAAAGCTTTTAGAAACCATTATAATACCTTAAAACCAAAGCAATGCAATAAGTTACAAAACAGATACAAAAAGTTTAAAGGTATCCTATGCCAAAGTGCTAAATTAACTATTTTTAAGTTTTCCTTCATCTCATTACCAAAAATAATTCCCAACAGAGTGCACTAAAAAAGCAACAGTAGCAAATAGTCTCTTTTTTAACTGTATGTGAGGGTTATAAAACATGGATAAAATAATAAAAATTGGCAATCTATAAAAATCTTTGGAAATTAAAAACAAGGTAAAAAAGATATAATATTTGAAATATAGTTTTATTTTTATAATATGAATGAATATTTTTCCTCAATGATTCTGATAATAATTTAATAATTTCAATTTTAAGCAATTGTCCAACTAGATTTAGTATGCTGTGTGTATAGCAACTCGATGCAGTTGGAGGGCACTGCTTTTTTGAATGACGTTTTTCTCTCCTGGATTAAATATGTAGAATATTATACCATATCATCATCGAAGATGGTCTCATAGCCAGTGGAAGAATATGGTGATCCATAGGTGTATCCTCTATCGATAAGATCTCGTATTGTTTTAGGTCTCTCCTCATAAGATGGGATGACAAGCATTGCACTGAGTGATCCGTTAAAGGCTGCTGCCAGAACCATAGTCCCCCACATCCAGCTATAGAAGATGGGTAACTGAGCACCTCTCCAGTCCTGTCGCATCTGAGGTACTTGTACTAACACCGAAATAACGAAGAAAAATGTGTGGCCTAGTGATTTGTGATCTGAAAAAAGCAACAAGCCACTAAGAAACATTTAATTAAGAAATGAAAGAAGAAAGAAAAATTACCATTAATTAAAGTCTTCACTTAATTTAAAAAAGAAAAAAACCTTCAACTTTTAAACTTATGGAAAATACTTGGTTGTTTTATCACAAAAATAAATATTTTGAATATTGGATGATAATATGAAAAAAATATATGATATTGTAAAACTCTTTCTAATATAAATAGAATATTTTCTTCTGCTTTCTCAATTTGAAAGATTGCTGGTTGTTTTTGAGGAATTTTGATTGATTGATAAGCTTCATTCATTATTTATACTCATCCTAACCTGCCTGCTAAGCAATATGGATGTTCGCAGAGTGGGAAATATAGGTAATAAGCAATGATAAATCAGCAAACTAAAATTATTATTAATTTAAAAAATTAAAAATTAATTAAGTAGCTCACCTTCCTGAAGTTCTGGATTCAAACTCAGCTTTGCTGTCATAGTCAACAGAACTGGCACAACTATAACAAAGAGGACAATGAGAATCCATACCCAGATGCTAAAGACTTCTAGGAACAAACTCCAATCATAATTAACTCTCTTGGGCCGAGGAAGCAGATATCTGGATTGAGTTAATAATATTAGGGGAAAATATTACATCATAAATACAGGACCTGAGTTATGACTATTCACCTGAAGCACCCTATTCCCCAGGGAGCCAAAATTTCTGATTCGCCAATCATTTGAGCTCTGTACCAAATTCCACCAATTGAAGCATCCACCTTCCCATTTAAAGCTTCTGATTGGAGGCCTGGGGTCCGAATACTTCCATTTTTGTAAAAGCTGTCCCATCTCATTTGCTTGGTTACAACTGGGTGAAGACCCACAGATTCACAAAGTAAGATCAAATACATCAGTTGAAACCCATGAATCCACTCTGCAGATGCATTAAATTAAATGACATCCAATTAAAGCAATCAGGAAAGAAATTAATGTTATGTTTGGTTGAATTGGTATTCTCAACAAATATATATTTTTTTATTCATGGTATTGTAATTGAAATTTTTAATTATTTGCAATAATACTCACGAAAGTTACCATCTTGGTCAGGATGGGCTATCTGGCTATAAACAGAGTAATTGGTGGTGGCAATGGTAAAAATCGTCTTGTTATAATTAGGCAAATTGATTAATTTTTGCTAAAAAGAAAAAAATTCTTAACGATCATCACATTTATTAAATATCAATCTATAATGATTAAGCATTACCTTTACTTGGAATATGCTTGCTGCTGTGGTTTCATTTACCTCCTTTAACAATCCATTCTGGAATGTCAGGTATTTTTCTCCTACTCCATGCAGCTCTGATACCCATAAGAAAGTAGATCGGTTGAAGTAGTGAGATATCTTCTATCAACATTTCTCATTTAAAAAGATATGGCCAAAGGTATATACAGATAAAATATAAGGATTTCTCAGGATATTTTAGGAAGAGAAAATATTGAGTCAATGCCCCCTCCCCCTCCTTTAATTTAATTGTTTAATGTGTTAAAATAATTTTTGCATAAATATTATGATTGTTTTTGAATAATTTTATTTTTATTATTAATAATTGTATAATAATATACATCCTAGGTAACAATGGAACTTACCAGAACCTCCCCATGCAGGTTTCATGCCTAATTAGTAGAATTATAGTTCTATAGTATAAAATTATAGTTGTTCATTAAATGTATTCTGTGGACTGTAAGTAGCCCTCTGGAAAGTAATTATTTAAATTAAATGATAAAGTAAAGTATATTAAACAATAAAGGAAAAATAAAACAATACAAATAACTGCCCTTGCCTCGAACGCCTTCTTTATTTAATAACATAAAATAAAATGTAGCGAAGCAATCAGGAACCACGAGTTCGAAACCGTTATCGCTTCTCGCCAAGACGAAGTGTTTCAGATCGTTTGAGCTTGGATCCATACCTGTTTTCTTTAGCCACTTATTGTGCACATCTATTCAGTAAAATATCTTATAATGTTGTATGTAAGCATGTAATTAGTATTATAAATGCAAATATGTTGGTTTAATAAATTAAGTATGGGCGTTGATGACCTCAGGGTTTGACGCCCTTAAGCCCCAGACAACAACAACAACAATAAATTAAGTCTACCAAAAAGAATATAGGCCTCTCACCGGCCATTGTATCGTTAGTAGAATCAATACAATAAAGGGATCCTTCTGGCTGGTTATCAGCACCCCACCGATGGTGCTGATAACCAGCCAGAAGGATCCCTCCCCATTCTTGACACCCCCGGCTATCATGCCACCTCTGTAATTTCCACCTTCAGTGGACCCTGTAAACTTATCTAATATGCCATAAAGCAAAACAAGATTCACTGAAATTATGTATACATCATGTAAGTTGTATATATTGAAAATAAAGAGGTTAGAAAAAAAAATGAAACAGTACTTTCTTGGGACAGCAAATACAACAGTCAGTATATTCTTCCAGCCTTTAATGGATATGAAGGGTCTTATTTCACGCTAGAATCCTGTTGGTCACCCCCTCTTTCCTCTACCTTTCATCCTTACGTAGGATCGGATCTAGCGCCTAGTTACCCGCCGGGGTTACATGCCCCTTCGTATATACAGGAATAGTACCCTACATGTCGAGGTTATCCTTAGAGAACTTACGGCACCCGTATGTCTATTCAGCACCCAAATCAACTACTTTACCTAAGTGAACACGCATTTAGAAGTCCTTGGAGTCAAATTTACCACATCCGCCTCGACAAAAACATATATAAATAATCAAATATAGATTTGAGCTCACAAAAAGAAAGAAATATTAATAATTGAACTGAGTTACGTTAAAGATACGAAATTCTCGAGGTAGCCACTTCAGCTTTCCAGTACAGATCATCCCCTAATACCCTAATCATCCAAAATAGTTAAAAGAGGAAAAGTTTTTCATACGGTCTGTCCATCTCGTACAAAATGAATAAAGACTTCCATTAAAAGTAATTTCTACCTCCTAGTGCAGTACTTTGTACTCGTTTAGTTTCTTCACTGTCTGACGTGAAACATAAGGTTTGGCTTTGTCTTGTAAGAGTATAGGTTCCTTATGACTAACCATAGTAGATTTTTTTTTTGACAAGTGTTCAATAAATTAGGAGAAGATGGTTGGGGGTGCGGTCAATGAAACACAAATAAGTATGACTAACTTATTTGTGTTTCATTGACCGCACCCCCAACCATCTTCTCCTCATTTATCATCCACGGTCAACTATCTCTCATAATTGTTCAATAAATTATGTCAATATAACTGCATTACAATTTGGGTGTGATGGTTTCACTTCTGGGTATTAAGAAGAAATGATTTGGTACTGCCATTGACCACCACGCAGAAATCAATATTTTTATTAGATGCAAATTTGGTTTTGGTATGTGTCTCGGTTTTTCGTCAACATTTAATCACTGATCTGACCGATGCCTGTTTTCATTCACAACCCACTTTTCATCACACGTAAAAATTCTTTCGAAAAACGACTCGTTTTTTTGCTAGTAATCAGTGAAACGCTTCTGCCCTACCTTCTTTACCTTACCAATGCTCTTTAAGTGTTGAGAAACTGTCGATACACTTGTATCTAGTTGTGCTGTAAGTCCTTCAACTGTTTGGCAAGGGTTTTCTTCCACATTGTACCTAAGTTCGTTGTCCTCAATTGCTGGTGGAGGATTTCCTCTGTGTGGTTTATCCAAATCTTCCACAGTGTGCCTAAGTTCATCGTTGTCAATTGCTGGTGGAGGATTTCCTCTGTGTGGTTTATCCAAATCTTCCACAGTGTGCCTAAGTTCATCGTCGTCAATTGCTGGTGGAGGATTTCCTCTGTGTGGTTTATCCAAATCTTCCACAGTGTGCCTAAGTTCATCGTCGTCAATTGCTGGTGGAGGATTTCCTCTGTGTGGTTTATCCAAATCTTCCACAGTGTGCCTAAGTTCATCGTCGTCAATTGCTGATGGAGGATTTCCTCTGTGTGGTTTATCCAAATCTTCCACAGTGTGCCTAAGTTCATCGTCGTCAATTGCTGGTGGAGTTTTCCACTGGGTGGGTTAACCAAATATTTGTCATCTGCCAAAAAGTTTTCAAACCACCGGCGAATGTTCCGTTCGTAACAACACCCTTCTCTGACCGCTGTGTTATTGTTTCTTGGGCTGCCGATTGACCAAGTTTAAACCCATTAAAAAAATCAGTAAATATTATCAAAACTGAGAGGGTTAATAACGGCTCATTAAAATAAACGTAGTCAAGAACCAAAGTCCACTAATCCCAATTTAAATTTCTATAATTATAAAAAGGAGCATTTCATATGAAATGACCCAATAAATATGTAAATTGATATAGTGAAATTGATTTCGTGACTTGGAGCCATTATAATACAATCAAATGTAATTAAAGTAAAAGCATCGAGGCCAATGTAAAGTTATAGATAAGGATCAAATCACTTCCATATCCTGAACTTTTTATAGATTCTGAATTAATAATATAACCTGAATTTAAACTTTCACTTTTACACATGCACAAAATACACCCTAAGGAGAAGTATTGAGATCGTGAAAAATTTTAAATTCGAATTTTCAACGATAATAAACTTATGAAGTTCCTCAGTGTACAAATATCCAAGTCTCAAACATGGTCTATGTGTCTGCGTGAACAGTCTAGCATAAAATAATAAAAGTTTTACGAAACTAAACTATGTTTAAGAAAAGAATGTGCCTAAAATATTATAGCAACCGGTTGCTTAACCGCCGGATGGAATGAGCCACTTTAAATCATTGATTTTATAAAGTTTAACCATTTTCTCGAAAAAGCTTCAACGATTTTTTTCAAACTAGTTATGTCAATGCACAATTTAATGTTGCTTAATATCACATGTATATATCCTCTCCTCTTTGAAATAGACTAACAGTACCTAATATCGGATTTTAAAAATGTCTCCTTTTAAAGTAGGTAACTTGAGAAACGAGGAAAAATCTCTATGTTCGAGCCATGCTTAATAATTAATTTGTAAATATTATTAACTTTGTATTAGTGTTTAATTTAATTATATTTTATTTTTATTTGTATCATTTTCTTTAGAAGTTTATTTTTATTTTAGAAAAAAATAGATGTACATATATTTTGAATTTGTAATATTTAATAATAAGAGAAACAGTTGCTAAGGGTTGTTAAACAGTTGCTAAGGCATCGCCTAGCAACAGTCTGAAAATCTACATTTTAAGTCAGGTGCAACGCTGCCGAGTTACCTTAGCGGGTAGTTGTCAGGTTATCGAGTATTTGGGGTAAAATGGATTAAGGTTATATATAGGTGTGCTAGTGCAGTGTCACACTAGTTCTTCGACTAGGTTTTTTTTAGTTAATTATTAGAGACTTTTTCTGACACTAACAAGTTTTTAAATTTCCTAAGATATTGAATTTTAGGACATGGGCGTCCCTAGACCATTTGGGACCTATGACATATTTTTTTTGGTTTATTTTTGAAGCATGGGATGGATATAATTTTTGGGCCTTGGGCTGATTTGTTTTTGGGGTCCGAGAATTAATTTTAAGATCGGAAATAATTAAAACAAAAAACAATACAAAAGAATGATGTTTTCCCACCTATCGTCATTACATTTGGTAAGGATGCTATGTTGCGACAGTGGACTGTCAAGAGGTATACATATGACAGTTGAACGTGACACTTAACGCGACGGTTAATCTACTGTCATTACTCGTACTATCAACTATCACGTCAGACTCAGTTCGTCAATACTGTCGCGACACTTAACTGTCATGACTGTAACTAAAAAACAATTAAACCATGGTAAAGACTGCTACTTTTTTCGCAATAACTGAAACTGCACGATTGTTTACTGTCAAGGCGTATAGATGTGAAAGTTAACGTGACAGTTGCTTCATTATATCACTTGTTCTATCATCTATCACGCCGATTTTATCACACACTAGTTTTTTTTTTTTGTTCTTCAAGACTTTTCTTCAAAAAGGCTACGTTGATTTAAAGAATAAAAGCAGAAATATTTTTCCAGGTACAAAAAATAAAATCCTTGTGAGAAACGTAGAAATATTTATGTACAACATACCGGAAGGCATATTTTTTTAGAAAAAATATCTACTATGTGAATTTGTTGGTGTAAATGCAGAGTGATGAGAAACTCATAAATAAATACTATTAATAAATAAATATATTTGGTGACTTTAATTGATATGATTTCACAAGAGAGTATTTGTTTCTATATTACCATACAGAATTAGTGAAGAAAAGATTTGTTGCACTTCAGTACCATATAACTTTTAATAGAAATTAATTTCTAATCAAATTAGATGGTAAGCACCAGGTTTTGTAAAATTTGTTCTATATTTTGGCATTTCATTATATTTAAAAGAATTTTCTTAATTTGGATATCTGTAATTACAAATTTGTAGTACACAAATGAATTTAATAAAAAAAAACTTCATTTTATGCGATATTTGTAGTTCTTTCTTCCTGTAATATGAGTATACCGTCCTAAAAATGGTTTTGATCGCTAAGAAAAAATTCAACATATAATATTTATTTGTTTATTTCATATCCTCTCTGTACTTAGTAAGGAAGTGCTGTTTTTAGAACAACGGAGGTAATTTTTTCAAGATCACGCCTTACCTTTAGATTTTTCACCAATTAAGGGTACCCAATTTACGAGGCTGGGTGGATCTCGGAGGGCTCTAAAACCCACAGGATTGACTTAAGGCTACATCTGGCCCAACTTGATTCGAACCTGGGTCCTTGGAGTTAATAGCACAGCGACAAACCTCTGTGGTGCCTAGCTTTCAGTAATAGATTATGATAATATAAAATATTTCAATACTTTACGTTAGGGTGACAAAGGTGATGCTTGCCAATTTATATTCTTGATTTGATCTGTTTATTGTGATATACATGATAGTGATGTAGAACTGTAAATTGAAAAAAAAAATCAAATACTTTTTTTTAAGTGAACTTACTTCTACATTCTACAATTTGTGTACATAATATTGTAAGAACTTCTCCATCAATATATTGTCGGAAACGTCGTGACGTCAGTTTTAATTTAACAAAAACATCTAAATCGCAATTATTTAAAATACCAATAATAATAAAAAAATATATGTATATTTCAAAATACTCTGAATAGAGATTTGTTGAAAATTTTCGACCTGTGTTACTTTTTAAAATCTTGATCAGTTACAAACGCCAGTGGTCTACACTAATAGTGAAGCGGGATATTTTTATATATCTGGATTCAAGAAAATCTTCAATATACTAACTTGTAAGTCATCTGGCGAAGCCGGCTGCCAGGTGACCAAGATGATCCTGAAACCGGGCCCAGATGGGCGCTCCACGGTGGACGGGTAGTCGTGGAGGAGCAGCCGAGGACAGAGGGCGGCCTGGACGGCGATGTAGACCAGAGGGAGGTAGAGGGCCAGCTCGCGGTGGAGGCTGGTGGCCGCTGGAGAGCCGTCGCTCTGGAGGAGGGCGCACTGGAGTATACTGGTCACCTGCCTCAGCCCGCCCATCACTGAGCCACCACTGGCTTCTACTGTCTGTGCTACTGTTGAAATATCGACCGCTGCTAATAGCACCGATTACTTTCTTCACTCTAATAGCCCCCCCTATCGATCATGTCACGGAGGCCTGTCCTTGTAAAAATGGAAACTGTAAACAAGAAGGGGGTCATTGATTGTCTGGGTTGTTATCACGGCCACTGACGATCTTATCCAGCTGTAGAGTAAACTCATTATCACGCAAAAGGTGAAAAAACTACTCCGCTACATAACATTAACCTTTCATGCAACAGCAACGTAAATATTGTGTATAGTATTTTGTTATTATACGATTAATTCTCAAAATAAGGGTCATCATTTATATCAGTAGAACAATCATGGTCATATTACGAAAGCCTATTTATCAATGAGATAAAAACTCCTTTTCTTACACACACACACACACATATATACATATTTTTCTTTATAATCAGATCGGCGTGGTGGGCATTACATGGTTATTATAAAAATTATATTTTTTATTATCAATAGATGATATAAGGTTTAGTCGGGTGAAAGACATCTCAAAGTATTCATCAAAATAGGTTAACTTTGATTGGAATTATTAGATCTGGTCAGCATAGCCTGCGAATAACTTTAATAGTTGAATGTGATATGTGAATGTATAATTATGATGGCCATGTAGGCCGAAAAGTTGAACATATAAACTATTAATAAAGACTGTTTAAGACTTAAATAGATACAATTTAGTTTATTTAAACAATAAAACCAGTTTCGATGAAGTGATAGGAATATATATAAACTAAATTTTTATTTTTATTTTCAGATTACCGATTTAATATATTGATTGTTTGAGAGTGGTTTATATTATTATTATTTTTTAATAATTTATTTATTGTTATTTACAACTGTATACACATATATACAACAAGTAAATTTGCTGTGCGTGATGTAATTTAGTGACA
>NW_027110685.1:618729-620630 GCF_000696795.3 Halyomorpha halys | reverse complement strand
ACAAGACCAGCTAATGTAAAATGTCATTAGAGTGCTACCAATGGGTAGTTTCTCTACACGCCTGTAACACTCCAATTTAACTTAGATCAGATTTACTGTATGTAAATGTATTATAATGTACAGTTGTAAATAGCAATACATAAATATTAATAATATAAAATAAAATTTTGGTTACCTATAATCGCAATAAATTATTGAAAATGAGACGACTGAATTTAAATTGTTAACACATTCGCGCATAATAAAAATATAAGCAGTTTGCACTTATCTGGGATAATTATTTGGACACCGCCATCTTACCCTGTCATTATTTTCGTAATTATAGCATGATTCCCGAAAGAAACCAGGTATCTAATATGCTCACTATTTTCTTTCTTGGGTCCCCAACATATAGGGGGGCTCCCCCTTTCCCCCTCTGACTAGGCCCATGGTCGTGATTCATTAAATTGCCTTATTTGCAGGCTAATTGTGTATGTCTTATATAAAACACAAAATTGCACTACAAAACTATGCTACAAATTTTTTTTCTATTTTTGAGGTTATTAGACAATTAAATGAACTATGACAATTCAATGACTATGGTTGTGTCCTTGAAAATGGCCTAACGGCCGAAACGTTGCAAGCTTATTAAAATAAAAAGTTTAGAGTAATAGTGGATCATTAAAGTTTGTGTGTAATAATTTTTAAATTTTTTTTTAAAAATAAAATTTGCTCGAGGAGCAATTTTTAACTAACAGCTCTTCAATATTTAAAATATTAATATTTAAAATTCGTGTTATTAAATAAGTAATTTAAATACAAAATAATTTTTAAATTCGTTTTTGGAATACTTGTCTTCTAAAAGACTTAACAGTAGTTTATAATTGAAATATTTATTTTAAAAATATTTTATTTCATAACTTTTACCCACCTCTGAGTCAAGGCAATTAATAAAAATCACTTTTTTCGGACAATGAACATACTTACCTAGCATCTAAAATTAAATGTGTTTTATCTACATTATAGGGTACGACCCTTTTTTAAATCTTGTATTCTTCTCTATTATATGTCTTATTATTACTGAATAATCATTATAATGATAGTTATGTAATCAAACAAGAAAGAAATATTTTAAATTATGAACAATATGGTCACGGTTGTGGTCAAAAGTGAAACAAAGATCTTTAACAACTATTTATTTGCGGACGTTTCGTCCCACTTTGTTGAGCTTCTTTTGGGCTAAAAAGATACAAAAACAGCTGAGAACATTTCGATTGTTAGATAATAAGATACAAAAAGGTAAATTAAGGTCGGGTTAAAGTGATGTAAAAATTAGTAAATAGAAAATTATATACAAATAAAAGAAAAGAAGAAATAAAATAGTATTATTATAAAATAAATAATGCGGAGAGATAAGAACGGATAATGAGGAAGTATGTAGGGGGTAGGAATTTACGGATTTTGTATAGCAGTCCTGGTTGCCAGACTCGATTAAAAGCCTGTTATATTATTATTAACACAAAGTTCAATGACCTATTAACATTCCAACGTTTCGGCCCTTAGGCCATTTTCAAGGAGACAACCTTAATGATTGAACTGTCGTAATCCAGAGCGTAGGCAAGATTTCGCGAAGGGGGGAGCAGAGCTCAACCCATTACACATGCCTACGTATATTTATGATAAACATGTATTTTATTCTGAAACATTGAGTAAAAGAAAGATGAATGATATCTACTTCCGCATTCCAAGAAATTCCCAAATCCCATCATTTTATTTCTACTTCATAAAATTTAATCATTACTTTTTTTAAACTTTGGTTATAATGGTTACTATTCATCCCTCTATTCTCAGTCCGCTGGTGTTCCTCAAGGTAGTATCCTTGGACCCATCCTCTACACCGTCTATACAGCTGACATTCCAAC
>NW_027110685.1:586228-618354 GCF_000696795.3 Halyomorpha halys | reverse complement strand
ATACGGGGAAAAGAAAAAAATGTATTCTCATTTTATATCATTATTATTATTTATTTATTTTTATTTTTATTATTCTTTCATAACGTTTATTTTATCACTATATAAATTTTTTATTTTTTTTTATTTTCCCCGTATTGTTTTTGTTTTATATACATCTCCTGTACTTTTTTAGCTTTATATTTTACGTATTTTTATAAAGAAATTTTTACTCTTGCCATTGTTACTTGTTTTTATTCTTATCATTGTATCTTATCTTTGTATTTTTATTCTTATCATTGTATCATTTTGTATCTTTTTAGCCCCGATGAAGGCCTGCAAAGTGGGGCGAAACGTCGGAAAATAAATAGTTGTAAACTATTTTTGTTTCAGTTTTGACCGCAACCCTGACCATCTTGTTATATATCTTACAATTTTAGCTTATGAACCGTTGCAGCCTCAGCAGTACCCCATTAATTTTAAGTATGACAAAAACATATTTTACTTATATTTATAATTTTTGTAGATAATTTTTGTACGGACCACATTGGAAGTACTTACTAAATAAATAAAATAAAAGATCCGAATATCAAAAAACAAATTCCTATTTGTATCATTTAAAATATCTTCTTTTCTACGATCCTGATATACATGGAGTGTTTCCTTTAGTAAGATTTAAAGCTATTCCTGTTAATCCAGCTTAATCTTCAACAAACGATCAAAATGGTGGATGAAGAACACGTGTTGCGATAGGAGTGACCCCGGTACTACTACGAGTAGATAATATTTCCTGATACTTGCAAGTCAGCGGAGGCGGGTGATTAATTGATTCTGATTGGCCAATACATTGTCGGCAGGATGAAAGTAAGACCATTAGGTACAGAGAGCTCGGGGTTCCTGGCTGAGTCGGTTCTTTCTTCCGAATGTAGCAGTCCTTGGAGGATTGTCCGGCCATACCTTAGAGCAGCGGTTTCCAAACATTTGTTGGGCCAAAACATTCGCGGCATCCTTCTTAGATTAAAAAAAATCCAAAATATCGGTACAATCATCATTAAATTGGTTGAACATATAAGAAAATTAGAGAAAAAACAGTGCAAAATAAATTTTAGAATCCATTGTATTTTTGCTATTTTAATTTTAATGTGTTTTCTTACTTGAAAGACCTCAATGATTTCTTTTCGGAAAGAATAGATATTTTATTTTGGGAGAAGATAGTTAACCGTATGAAGTACATTGTAGGAAGATAGTCCGGTTGGCGTTCAATAAAGGTATCAAAATAGTAAAAGAAAACTATTTATTGTTCACCCCTAATTTGCAGGGCTATCAGATTAAAACAAAGATGACAACTGAGTTGTCAATCTGACAACCCTGACGAAGACTTTCAAAGTTAGGCGAAACGTTGGTTATCATATATAGTTTTCATCATTTTGATACCTTTATTGACATCCGGACTATCTTCCTACAATAGGTATTTTAAATAAATAATTATGTGTTTTTTGTCGTAATTTTTTTTATTCGCCGATATTGTATTTAACAAATCAATGAAACATTTGAGAAATCCTAATTTAAAATTAAATGGTCTATTAAAAATTATATATGGAAAACATTTTTTTATTTATTTATTGAATTTTAAGATATTTTATGTAATTTTCAACCTTAATCGTAGTTTTTGAATAATTATAGTTTATTTAAAAACAAATTTGGTTCTTTTATTCTCAACTTTATTCTTTTCAAAAACTTCTATTTCTTTTATTTAGAGATGGGACAAAGGCAATTAGCCGGCATTTTTAAGTTTTTTAAAAAAGAAATGGACAACAAAATAAAGATAGGACCAAAGAAATCAGAATGTAAGTGAAGGAAATAATGAAATTGTTATATAAAAATAAAAAACTTTTTATAGGTACCCTTGAGAATGACCTGAGGGTCGAAACGTTGGAAAAGTTGTAAAGAATAAATTTGAGAGAAAAAAAAGGATCAAATTTGTTTCAAATTAAGAATAAAAGATTTGGTTTGTTTCTACAAATGAATCCAAGTGCATCAAGTTCATTCTCTCATAAAATTTTGAGGAAAAAAAAACCTGCCAAAAAATGTTGGTCTGTAGTTGCATGCTAAATCAGGTGACATATCTTTCTGAATATTTAGCAAAATTCAGCTTCGTGCCATTCATATGCCGCAATGTGTTTCCCAGATAAGATTGAGAAGCTTTAGAAAAACTGTTCTTGCCATCCACCTTTGATACTTAAGAAATTCTGGCAAGATGTTATCTGGACCAAAGCTTTTGCCTCCTGGAGTGCTATGTAGGGTTGAACCATGTTCTCCATCGTATTTCCTGTTCTTCAGTCACACATGAGGGACGCTGTCTTGAAACTTTTTCCGAAGTTTGACATTATTAATAGATTCGTGAGCAAAATGTTGACATAGGCGTTAGCTTTTTTTATCGTTTGACGCAAGTAATTTATCCTTCACTTTTCAGGGCTTTCATTGTTGAGGCTAGAATGTATAGATTAGCTTTATTTCTATCTTTTTCTATGACTTTATTCTATTCTATGACGGACTTGTGCTTGGCTTCTAGTTATAGTCAAGCTGTTTTAAGCTTGTCATCAGCCGTCCCTGTTGTCTTCGCCACATTTATTGCCTTACCTTTGGGGATAGTCTGCCATGAAAATTTAGAATTACATTCTGTAACTTCTTGCAGGACTCTTAATCTTTTATCATTCGCACTGTAATTTATCCAGTAAGCCTTTTTGAGGTTCCACCAACTTGTTGATGTACATGGGAAGCTTTCTCGTTGGTCTCCTGCTAATATTAGCTAGTATAACGCGGTGGCAAAACCCAGTTGGGGCTGCGAGCAGTTCTATCTGGATAAGTGGGGCCAGAAACGAGTGAGAGATAACAAGGTCTAGGTGGGAAGTGATGTCTTCATTACAGGCAATGAAAGTTGGCCTTGAGATCTCGTTTATAGAGGCATGTGGATTCGAAACAATGAAGTCGCCCAACCTTTTCTCGATATCCCCAACGGGAAGGAAGGGCGTTCATATCTCCAAGCAGCAGGCATTTATTGTTCCAGAAAGACTCCAGACATTCATTTTGTGGTGGGTTGTAAGACAAAAAGGGTATTTCCGGATACCCATTTCGACCAATGCCAATCGATCTGAAGCTGACATTTCCTTCCAAACTTTAAACTCCACGCAGAGTTCATCACGTGCAGTAAAAATGATGCTCTAGTCTAGCCCAAGGGAGTGCATGAGTGTGATAACCATGTATTTCAAAGTTTTCAAGATGTTCGATTGCTGCACCTCTTTCTAAAATGCCAAAAACATCAATGTTGTGGTCTTCTACAATTTTCATAAATTCAACGAATTTAGCATGGGTTAGTTCATCAGATTCCAGTAAAGGATGCGGAGGTTGGTTGGGCTATGAATAAGGCTATCGGAAGAGCGGTTTCTGATAAGCCATGTCATGTTGTTGCAAGATAATATAGGTCTTTAAAGTAATTTGGGGTTCCCAATCACTATCCTCTATAATTACTTTCTGTTTCAATCCAGTAGTATAGTGTAATAAGGATGTGCAGGGGCACAAACATGAAAGATTATGCTTCTCTCCCCAACATTAAATATAAATTGAATTCAATCATTTAATTAACTGCATCCTCCTTCTAAATTGCGTTATATTTTCTAGCATGCTTTTCAATGAAAACTATCTGTCTTCTGTGTGATATAGATCGAGGTATTAGCAATTATTAATATTATAGGGGTCTTTGCCATATGATATACCTGTGCCGGGTATGTCAACAAAGGGCACTTCACAGTTCGCAGGTGGCGGAGAGGTCCTTCCTGAACAAATCTATTAAAAAAAAGTACTGCCTGGGGGATTTGTCGGTAATCAGGTCAATTATAAACAACACATGCACCAAACACCTTAGTGTACTACCACCACTTGACCCCATTTTTCTTGGCAGTAGCTGATGATAGCCAATGGGAAATAAGGTTCCGAAAAAGTAACGCCTCTACAACGAGAACGAGATCTGGCCAGGAGAGAAGAACAGGGAACACAGACAGAGGAAGAAGCAGGAAAGGTACACAAGAAAGAAAACCAAATAGAGAAAGATGCATTTTGACCAGAAGAGGTCCTTAGAAGGGCTCTTCAGAAATGTGACTCCACGGCTACAACATGAATCATCCAAATCAGCAGCTATAATTATGTATTAGGCAATAAGTAATAATTATATTTTATGGGAACCATTTATCTGGATCATTTCAATCATTTTAATAACATCATTTACCAATAAATTGTAAATAAACACTTTGTTCCTTCATGTAGTTAGTATACTATCATATTACCCAATACCATCCCTTATTATATTGTATAAATTTTGCAACATGCCTCGGCCAAAAAAGACAGTTCAACACCCAGGTCCATAGCACAGTCAGTCCAGGTTATTTGTGGGTTTTTTACACCAAGTGTTTCGTTAATGATATCCATAATGTTATCCAGCATGATATTGAAAAATGTTGGCCTTAAGAAAGATCCCTGAGGAAAACCCTTTTGTGATTGACGGTCGGGGAATACATTTTCCAAGTAATTGACTTGTATGGATCTCTGGGAGAGGTATGAACAGCTATCTTCGATTAACCTTCCTCCTTCCAATACCTTTCTCTTCCATTTTTTTTGGAGAAGTCCTCCTTTCCGGACCTGATCTGATGCAGTCAGAAAATCAACCAAAAAAGCTAGAGTACTCTGATGACTTTGGCGACCGTCCTTAATACACTGAGTTAGCTGTACGATTTGTTGCTGTATGATTTGTTCAATGGTAACGAGATTTAATAAAAATAAAAATATTTAATTGGTAAACTGGTAAACACAAAATAGGCCTTTACAAAAGAATCCAATTTATAATAACAGTTTTGCAGGACTCAATATAAATTAATTATTTTTGGATAATTGCCTTCAGCGATTATCCTGGCATCCCGATTAAATCATGAGAGACAGTTCATAGCATGTGAGTTGTTTCAACATATTACTACCAAAAATCTGCCGCTGAAATTTTCAGTTCCGACATTACATCGATTTTTATTGGACCCTTAATTTGATTTTGGCTGTAGCAGAGGTTCCCAAGAAAATTAAATTTTTTTTTTTTTGGTTTAATATAAATTCTATCGATTTTTTCTAATAGTAAATTGTAAGCGCCGCTGTATAAAAAAGTTTTCTCAGTTTTTGCTGATTCTATTGCTATAGAATTCGGAATTCCAGTGAACAATAAAGTTATTTTTAATATCTCTTTGGCGTTATCCTCATTGAATAGTCTGGCAGGGCTTAACTGATGAATTAAAAGAAAAAATCCTTTAAACAATATTTATCATTATTAATTTGATTAAAAATTAACCATTTAACAGACTGAAGCCCAGACCTCTACAGGACGTTCTGGTATAAATTTTAATAAATATAAAATTAATTCATAGTCACACTACCTCTATTTTAGTTTTTATTATTACTCATTTTATTTATTCCTTATTATTATTTTTTTTCTATTTTCTTCTCTGGTCCCTTTTTCAAATTAACTTGTTTCTTTTTAATATTAGAGGGCAGTTGTTTGTTTTATTTAAGTGTACCAATATCATTATTTTTTGTTATTAATTTTACTTTCATCGTTTATTAAGAAGCATTATTCTTATCTATTTATTTTTTTTTCTTCTTTAACATTCTATATCGATAGTACGAGACTATACCCCCCATAATCAACTGTATATAAAAATATATATATAATATAACGGTTATATCAACCGTGTAAGCCCCACCAGGTCGATCTGGTATAAAATAAAATATATATAACCATTTCAATTTTTTACAAGTAGTAAAAAATGGACTATGAAAAATTTGATAATTAACTAATAAGAAAAACGGCTATCATCGGAAAATCGAAAATAGCTAAGAAATCCCAAATTTTAAATCCCATTCAATTGTACACGATTTTGTTAAACTGTTGTATTCTAGATAGGAACTATGTTGGTGAGCGTTTTCATGCCTCAAGAAATCCTTACGAAATACGAGTTTTGAAGACAACAGGAATAAAAAATTATAAAAAATATTTCGATTAATGTTTTAAGAGCTTTTAATTTTGTTGAAGTGAAAAAACAAAAAAAAACATCGTAATAGTAATAAGCAATGAAATTGATTATCACTCTACTTTCCAAAATGATTTCATTTATTACAATTTAAATTTGACTAAATTAAGGTGTCGTACAATTTGCATAAACGATAAAAACCCCTCGCCTCACCGGAATAGCAGTTTCTATATTAACAGCACATATTTTATAAATAAGTTTCTCGGCGTAGCTATTATCTGTATTATCTGGATAATATTATCTGGATAATCATTGATAGAATCTTTAGATTTTTAACTAGTGGTCAGCTTTCTAACCAGCTGCGGTATTCTCGACAACCTCGGATGAATGAAAATTAGGAGTTATAATTTTCATGCATCCGAGGTTGACTGAATTGAGATTTCCTGCAACCTTAGGTGAATAATATCAAAATTGAATCCCAATTTTACCGACACATAATCTTTTAAGAAGAAAGAATTTAATAGGCGGTTATTATAGTTTAATTATGCAGGAAAGAAATGTGAAGCAAAAAAGTCTTTTGTCAGTGAGGTTAGAATATAGATTAATCGCAGTTGACTGTATTATCTATCATAACCTTTCCTCTTCTCGAGCTGCCTCTAAAACTTTACTAATAGAAATTCCTCGAATCACTTTTTTCAAAACTATTTTCATTAATATCACTTAGCATTATCATGTCAAGTAAAACCACAGTTTTACCTGGATAGAGGGAAAACTATCCACTCTCAAAAATAATTATGAACGTATTTAAATTCATGAAAAAAGAGGCTGAGAGTGGTCCAATCCAGGTTTCCTCTGTTATGAAAAGCCATAAATTAATGCATTTATCATAAGTAAATCCTAATCTAGAGCTAAATATACTGCATTTTAAAACATTAAAATTTAAAAAAAAAATAGTTGCACTAAATGTTACAAAATAAATTTACGGTTTAAAAAAAGTGTAGGAAACTGACGATTTCGATTATTACAGCACTTACTAGACAAACGGTTTATACAACCAACACATTAAAAAATACTGATCTACATGACTTCAATAAGGCCAATCTGGCCAACCTTTGAATTCCTCTCGTATTCAATCCTTACCATCCAAAATCCTTCGTAAAATCCTCAATGCTCCTTATTTTGTTTCTAATAAAACCATCTATAAAGACCTAAATGTTCCTTATGTAACCGATCTAGCCCGAATCCGGTATCATTCCTTCCATTATACACTCCCTAACCACCCAAACCCACTAGTTTCTAACCTTGCTTCCTCTTACATTCCTGGCAATCCTCCGAGGCGCCTGAAAAGAAGATGGCTTCGTGACCATGCTGTATCATATCATTATGATCTTACTTCAAATCTGCTTGATGTATTTTTTATACAGTTGTAAATGTCAATTTAATTTTGGAAGAAACTTCTTAAAAAGCAAGTCAGAAGAGAGTGTCAATATATTTGTCTAGAAAGTAAAATAAGAATCAATAAGAAACAGTCCCAGTTAAAGATAGAGGATAACCTAAAGTAACGAGTAACCTCCCGTATTCGTAACTTATTTTGGATAGACTATACATATTGTTTAGTTAAGGTTACAATGCCAGACACTCCTATTAACCTCAATGTAAACCTGAGCTCCGAGGGCGTGTGTCAACTGTTCATGCCACCTCTCTGGTTCAAGCTGCTGTAATACAAAGAGCTATATTTTACTTTTCATTTGATAGAAGATAATTGAAGAGATAAGTGGATGAAGCTGTGGTGTAAAAGATTTTGATTTGTTGAAGCTTTAGTTTTGATGAAGGGGGTAGGTGCCTGTCTAATAGTGTGAGGGAATCTAACCTCAAAATCCAATTCATTACTGCGATAGCTAGATGTACACTTAAAAACACAACAAGCTCCAACAAAAAATTGAAGCTTGTTTTCGTAAAATTTACTATTTGTAACATATCTCCTTCAATTTAGTTTGTCCCAGCTATTTTTTTTTTCGCTGAAAAGAAAATAATTTTTATATTTTATTTACAAGTTTTTTTTTTATTTTTATAGTAAAGAAGTTTTCTTTATTTTGCAAGCCTGTGAAATAATACCATTATCAATCCTAAAAATAATGTTTTTCATCTCATAGCGTTGTTTTTACACAATTAAGACTCATAATCTATTCCTTGAAAAGGAGGCTGTACATACTTTCGATTTTCATAAAATTCCAAAAATTAACTTTTTTTATAAAAATTGTAAAAGAAAAATTGCGTTGGAGCGTGATTCTGACCAAATCACCTACTTGTACAACCGTTTGTCTAGTAACAAAGTACTGAGCTCCTGACCCTTTATTGGTTGTAGCGGTACTGATTTAATTCAATTATAAATTGACTACACAAGTTCATAAGGTTCATCTTTTTACCTGATTCTCTTGAGTGCTTTCCCAAAACACTTATATTGAAGAAAAAATAAAATTCAAGTAGGCTGTAACTAATGCACATTTGAAAGTGTTCAGTTTGTCAAAAATTTTGATCTTGAATATTTATTTATCATAACAGTTCTTAATCTAAAGAAGACGTATGCGTTTATAAGCTTTTATTCCAAAATTGAGTTTATTGATCATAATCCTGAACTAGTACCGGTTTTTTCCTTACTTCTTCTTATGAACTTGTCATAAGGTTTGCCTGATTCTCTTCTTGAGTGCTTTCCCAAAACACTTATATTGAAGAAAAAATAAAATTCAAGTAGGCTGTAACTAATGCACATTTGAAAGTTTTCAATTTGTCAAAAATTTTGATCTTGAATATTTATTTATCATAACAGTTCTTAATCTAAAGAAGACGTATGCGTTTATAAACTTTTATTCCAAAATTGAGTTTATTGATCATAATCCTGAACTAGTACCGGTTTTTTCCTTACTTCTTTTTTTTAGAAATAATTTATGAATACATTAGTATTCATAAATACTTCCCCGTTACAATATGTATGGAGATCTTTCACTTGCCTCCCAAATTGTAACATTTTGCTTATGCTGGCACTGGCATTTATTTCTATTCCTTTCCAGTGGAGCTCTTTGTTCCATTCAGTCACTACCTGCTGTAATTTATCAGAGGTGTCCACGAAGAGGATTTGTATGACCACCGAGCGGAGGTTAAATTTATAATAGCAACGCCTCATAACATAAATATGTTGTACCTGAGTATGGCTTGTTAGGCCGAAATGTAATAAATCTGTGGTGGATTATTTTCAGTCCATCTTAATTTAATTCAATAAGTCATATTTTTCTATAAGTATTGAGAAGGGTAAAAGTAAATAAACGTAACTTCAACTAATACAGGACTATATTGCACTTATAAACAAACATCACATGATGCTGCTAAGACATTTCACATACTGTGTAATCATTTACACTCTTTGTACAATCAATATAATTACATCATTAACTGAGTATATTTACAATGTATAACTAATTTACATATAGTACATATACAATGTTTACAATAGCTAGAGTAGATTTACAGATATATTTACAATATGATTTATACAGATTATATTTTTCTAACATCCCTAAATTCCTTGAAAATAAACTGAAACAATGGTTATTAAATATCGTTTAGACTTTTTTAAAAAATCAGCTATTGATATTTAGTTTTGAATTTTAAGACTTTGAATGATTAACGAGGTATCTCACTTTAACTAGAGTCAAGTTAAAATAAATTAAAAATAAGTATATTTTTGTATCTCATTGTGTCTTTAATATATAATTTGATAAATTGTTCAAATAGATAGTGCAAGATAATACGATAAAATGGGATGGAGTTGAAAACGTAATAGAGCAAATTTTGTCTTAATGCTTTTAAGTATCCTACGTAACCTATTCGTTGCATTAGTTTCACAAAACTGCGTTTTCTCTAAGAAATTAGAGGAAATAAGCTCTCAGTAAAAGTGAAGCCAAAAACGAGGGCGTTATGATGAACCAAGGGCGTGGCAGAGGAGCAGGGAACTAGTACGAACTTATCACTGGTTACCTTCTATTTCAGTTTAGGTTGCAATT
The DNA here is from genome assembly GCF_000696795.3 of Halyomorpha halys. Taxonomy (NCBI): domain Eukaryota; kingdom Metazoa; phylum Arthropoda; class Insecta; order Hemiptera; family Pentatomidae; genus Halyomorpha; species Halyomorpha halys. Next base: position 608,258 of record NW_027110685.1, on the reverse strand, counting down.
GCGGAATTTCCTATTAACCTCAACCAGGTGGTACAAAGAGATCACAATCCAAAGAGCTATTTCATAACTTTTCCTTTAGCAGATCATTTATTTTATTTTATTTCACCAAAACATAGAAACTACTTTTAATAGCAAATTGTTACTTTTATGGCTTGTTCCTCGAAATTATGGTACGAACCTTTTCAAACCAATGCCACGATTTTTTAAATGAAACGAGAATTAACACTCGAAAAGACAATTTATTAATTAGCCACGTTACTTTACTTAAAGTGCTGTTTCGTTCAACTATTTTTTTCCCTTTATAAATATATTTCATGACGATTTTCTCTTGCTTTAACATTGCCACGCAGGCCTATCTCTTTGAATCTACCATAGACTCATTTTTGGAAAAAAAAAAAAAAAAAATAAAAAGAAGAAAGACAATCGGGATAACTCGTTTTTTTCCTGTGGTCTTCATTTATAAATGCCCACAACTACATTTCATAATTTAACAATGTTACAGTTTATTTCCAAGCCTATTGCTTTCATAAGCATATACAACATGGGTTATATGACAATATCGTCCTAAAAATCTATAAATATTCAATAAATAAGGTTCAATTAATAAAACTCTTTTGATTTAAAACTCAACACAATAAACTCATTTTGTTTGTTTTGACAAAACCATATAACATTTTTTTTTTCCTTTTTATATATTTTTACAGCACTAAGCATTACTCTAATATTTAAAATACTTTTCAGTTTACGACACGGATTGCGAAGGCAGCGACTCAGCCTATGTTAGATAATCGATAGCTGTGCACCATCGATACTGATGATCTAAGGGGCGGTGGTAGCTCAATGACGTGAACCCGGCGACTCACCGCCATCTTGATTTCATACTCCTCCTTCCCCGCGCATGGGGCACATCAGCATCGACTCCTGAGAGAGCTCGTCCAACGAAGAAGTCTCAGACACTGAAACATTTTTAATAAAATATTTCAAAATGATTTCACTCTTGTAATTTTAATTTACATGTATTGGTACAATAACAAAATGGCGTATCCGCTGAAGTTATATATATTGCCGTATATGAAGTTAAAACATGTTTTCTATATTCTTAATACTGTTATATACAGTGACTTCATAGGTTTGGCTTATCAAGATCGCAATAAATTAGTGAAAATTCAAGAAACGGTTAGCAGGGGATAGTATAGTCACAATGATCTTAAGCAAGGATATCCTCTTCATACTATTTCATTAGATATGGTTCTTGAAACAGGTATTAGAGCTATCGTAAGATAAGAATATCTGACAGTAAGCAAAGGAAAAATTAAATATACCAAACAATGATCAGTGAACAGGCATATTGAGGGAGCTGGATATTTTCTCGAGAGACTATGAAAGCTTCAGTGTCTCAGAATAATAACAGAGAAGGGATTAAAACAAGGATAACAGCTGATAATAGTTCTTGTTGGTGTCTGATGTAATCGAGACATTGAAAAAGCTCTTGGACCAGGGAATTCAATGAAGAAAGAGTATTCAAGGCTCACTAAAGAAGAACGTATATAGCAAACAAGAGGTGAATAAATCTACCACAAAGGAGAAGAATAAGGTGGCTAGGACATATTCAAACAATGGAAAATTCCTAAAATAGAAAATTTAGGAGACATTGGCCTAGACTTCGTTGGCTGCTGGATGTGGAGGTGCCGGAAAATAAAGGGCAGACGAGAGGAGGTCTTAGTAGAGGAGACCCGAAGAGGATTCAAAGGTCAAGTAAGGACCAATTGGGCCATCGAATAATGACTTGACAAATGTTCCGTATACTTGAGGAGAATACTTTACCTTCATTGGCTTGAAATCATTTCCAATAAAACATTACGACAGAAGACTATTCTCAAGTCTATAGATGAAGTAAAAAAGAAAAGGAAATGGAAGTAGATTGGTCGCACCCTAAAGAAACCTGAAGTACCATTGAAAAACATGCACTATACACATCCACAGCATGCTTGAAAGTTAGGATGACCCAGTAACACCTGGAGTGGATTGCTGACGCAGAGAGGTGAAAACCCTTTGCTCCATTGGGAGCTAAAAAGGTTACCACTATTTATCGTTTCTGCATCAGCATCTTATCACTCACTAAGATTTAACAGTCATGGACATTTCACAATTTTTCAAAAGTTATACAACTATGAACATCATAAATAAAAAGGCAGTCATATTCAACGTAATGTGATATCAAATGTATACTCACGGGTGTGTTGTGGCTGGTATGCTGGAGAGGACTTGGCGGACTGCTGCTGGAAGGAGTACGTCAGGTGTAAGTTGATATGACGGCCAAAGGGCGAGCTGTCCCCCAAGTCCCTGCCACCTCCGAGGCCAGTCTGTGCCCCGCCGCCTGCGGGAAGATACCATAATGAAATTGAGAATACGAACCAAACAAAAGGGCACTCAAGTTTAACAATAACTAATAGAAAAATAAAAGTTTATATTCAGTGGTGGTTTGTCTATTTGTGCACATAAGCCCGTGATTTCCCTAGCTTTATAAAAGAAAACTTCAATTAATATTTCGTAATTAAAATAAATATGAATATTTATTTGAGAAGAGAAAGAGAAACGGAACGCCTTCATTTTGACCGATGCTACACGAACAGCTTGAGCAGTGAGCCCCTTGAACTGTACCGGGAGGGAGAGAGAAGGAGGGTTGTTTTAGAAGGGATAGTTTCCCTATATCGTGTGTAGTGCTCATTTAATCATTGCCCATGAGGCCACTTAGGTGCAGAGATTTTATACAACAGATAATTTAACGTACAAAAAGGTATTTTGTTGCCAATTAATGTGGAAACTACTTAATTCCAGTGCATAAATAAACTTGTTAAAAATAAATAAATATTCTATATTTCCGAAATAAAAATGATGCATAAAATTTTTTACCCTCAGAACACTAAGTTTACCAATATTTTTTGTTACCACTAGTCCCTTGAAAGCATTTTGATTGTTCGGAAACTTTCCATTAAAGGACAAATTCCGGGATGAATTTATCTTGTTGAAAGGATTTCTGATTCCTTTTGCAAATTAAGTTTTATTTTTCTCCAACCATTTCTGGCATAACGAGTCAACCTAAACTTCATCAACCTAGTCTAACCAGAGTGAAAAGATTGAGACACATTCCAAGCGTCCGCCAAAAACTAAAGTAATGCACCCATGCCGGATCTAAACCGGTGCCGCTTCTGATGGCCTCACGAATTTGTTTTCGAGAACACCGACAGAAACATCCCAGGCATCCTATCCCAGAATATTCTTAGGCACTATAATAGAGATAATTGCTCACATTGGCTGCCTTTCAGCTTGCCGGTGTGCATGTGTTTCTTCTGCCGCGCTCTGGAGTTCTGGAACCAGACCTGGGTGACCCTCTTGGACAGCCCGGTGATCTGGGCGATCCTCTCCAGGTCCTGTCCGTCCGGGTTTGAGTCGAGCTGGAAGTTGGCCTGGAGGACTTGCAGCTGCTCCTCGGTGAACGTCGTCCGCACTCGTTTCGCCTTGCTCTTGTTGTGGTAGGACTCGCTGTCACCTCCTTCTGCAACAGAATCGTTCTTCCATCAGGAACATTCGGAGATCGATTATTCATCATCATCATTATATAAATTTTGGTACAAGGAGGTGTTATGAATTAGAGTTTATGTTCACAAAAGCACAATCACAAAACTATATTGTTAATACACTTCAAAAATAGAAAACTAAGCACCAATTTTCTTATCTGTGTTTGAATATTACTGTCATGGAATCACACATTACGACACTTCCTTCGTGAAAATTAAAGTCCATATTGTCAACTTTTATAACTCTGAAGCACGTATTATATCTCAAAGGTACACAAAAAAAATAAATTAAGAACGAGAGAAAGTTGACAAGAATTATCATCGATTGCAACCAATATTTCTCCGTTCACCAACCCGCTTCAAACCTCAATTTCATCAAGCATAATCTACCCGCCTACGTTTTGGTCGTATATTGACTCAAAGGGAATTATTTGTTCAGGGATTCTTTAATTGGTGAGTACAACAGCTTTAGATGCTTATTTGAACCGATATTAATTCAATTTTATCTCTAGAATGCATGCCCGGCCATTTCGCACAACAAATACCATTTACCTGGCTTTTTTCCAGTAATTTCAATGGCGTTACAAAATGGCAAGATTAAATATGTTTCCTATACATTCAGTTTAAAAGTATATTTATTTATACAATAAATTAAATCTAAAGTCGGGGTTAAAAGTTATAGTACTGACAAGTGGCGTGTATGGAAAACACCGATTAAGATTTTCTTGTAAGATTCAATATTTTTTTTTCTCGTAAGGTCTATTTTGTTCTTATAAATGAAAATTTATTAGGGATCTTTAAGTTAAGACTGCCAATTACACAGGTTATAGGTTGATAGATACATAATTACTTATATTTCGAAGTATAAGAATACATAAAAAAAAAAAAATATATAAATAAAAATATTTTTTAATTTTATTTTCCATTCGAAAATAAAACTTACAATAGGACACATTTTTGAAAAATGGTTAAAAATACTTTTGCGCACAATGAAGTGAAAATAGTCGATGGAATGTGACATTTATAATACAAACTGATTATTCTAACCCCTTAAATTTCGGGCAAATTAAATGATCCGTTTTTTAAAATATAGTTGTACGGAGAAAAATATGTTTATGCATGCGTAAAAAAAATTGTGGATGAATTTGATAAAATCGATATGGGGCTACCTGCTGTAAAGGGTTGTACCACCCTAACAATACTTGAAAATTTCTCTATCACCTATCATATTTAATCTAGTACTAGAATTTGGAATTGATAGATTTATTTATTGATAGATATTACAATCTGCCACACAGTTGTGGGCAATAGGTAATAGTGATGAATGATCACATGCATACTAAAATAAAAATAAAAAAATTAAGAAAACAAAAGAAAAGAAAAAAAAAGAAGAAAAAATAAATAAATAAAAAAAAATAAAAATTAAAATAAAAAAAATAATAATAATAAAACTCTCTTAAAATATATACAAACAAAAGAATTGACAAGATGAACATAATCAGACTATTGATCTAGTACTAGAAGACATTAAAATTGTGATGTATACCAAAATGGGTTTAGCTTTAGGTGATGAAATACCAGTGCTTGGGCAAGGTTGTGATTTGGTATTATTGGGTGAGGACAAAGAAACTATAGAACTAAATACAATTACATTGATAAACTCCAGTGGGAATAAAATAAAAGTCTCGAAATAAATATGGATAAAACAAAATAAATGGTTAGCTGTAGAAAGGAGCGATTTCTGTGATATAGATACATGAGGAAATACATTTAAGCAGGTAAATAGTTTTAGGTATCTAAGTTGTACGGTAACTAGAAAAAAATAAATTGATGAGCAAATAAAAGCGAAGTTAAAGGTAGAAAATGGTTGTTATTTTTCAATTTCGAAACTGCTTAGCTCGCACAATCTGTCAAAAAAAAAATTATATAAATACTATCCTTCCCATTGTTCTTTACGGATGCAACACGTGACCTCTTACACTAAGGGAAGAACAGTGCCTAGAGTTTTTTGAAAATAAAATATTACGTAAAATATTTGGACTGAAAAAGGATCAGTTAACCGAAGAATTGAGAATATATATATCTGCGAATGTGTAAGGTTGTAGGGCTTAGTAACGAATGGATCCCTAAAATATTAATTAACACTGAGCCAATGGGTAAACGTCCGAGGGATAGACCGAAACATAGATGGGAGGATTGTGTAAAGACTTATTAAGTAAATTAGAGTTTGGAAGGGCGTCACTAGATAAATATGTGTAGAGAACAATTGATGTCATCGGCATAGAACCATTGGGTTCGTTAAGCCTTCATTATTATTATTATGTGTTTTATTTTTAATCAAGTGTACTAACGCTTTATTTGTTTATCTTTTATAATTTTTATTTAATATATTAATTAGCTATTTAATTATTTTTCTTCTTTTTTTTTTTAATTTTTCTATTATTAAATACTACATATTTGTAGTACAAAACAAAGTATCATATCATAACATTATAACATGTCATCAAGGTATTTGAACTTTAACATGTATCTATTAAAGCTGAAAACGATGTTTTTTAAATGTGTTATCTAATTAAATGTAATGACATTAGTGATTGTATAAATAACTACAACTTGAGATATAGATTAAGAAATTCCCTCGGACACCTTCACCTATGTGATCGAGGCCATACCAAATAGGGGTGCTGGTCGCTGGAGGTCGGGCGTATAACGTTTTTACCTTCATACTAATAATTTTTATAAAACAAAAATAATTCCAAGTTATTCTATGAACATGGTTTGTTTTTGCATATACAATTTTAATTTTCGAAAAATAAAGTTACATGAAAAACTAGAAACCTCCAATAAATAGACATCAATTGTTAGTACATCAAGCCGTAAATATTAGCTACTATAATAAGTATTTTTATTATTTTTATTTTTATATTAGACCGAATCGTGTGAACTTCACCCCGTAAATATAATTAAGGTGATTGTATAGAAGCGTATAAAATGAATTCCTTAAAATTGAATAAGCTCTGAACCTATTAGTAAACGTGCGAGAGGTTGACCTAAACGTAGGCGGGAGGATTTCATCTAGTCTAATCTTAGCGGAAACCTTATTTATCAATTTTTTCTATTGTTTTAAATTGAAATCGAAATTTATATATGACTGGTAGATACCTATTCCGAAAAAGTAATTCTGGTCTAAGAACACTTGACAAAAATATTTTTAAAATATGTTATCATTAAATCTGTGTTTGTAAATATTTAGGAAACAATTAATGTTTTCACAAAGACAGTTGCATAGTACTCACTCATACTTCAGGATTTATGACTCACTAAAATGAATGATCTCTTTCTCATGATTCAAGGTTTAAAAAAATTTACTGATTGGGAATTTTATTTTACACTGTAAAAAAATAAAAATTCGCAAACCAATATCCTTAGTTCATTGATCTGTCAACCCGACACGCAGACATAAGGGGCAAACCTTTTTGGGCTGACCAATTATCGAGTTAAACTTAAAATCGACTTAAAAAAATCAATTATCGAGTTCACTTCGGTTGAATAGGACTCGAGTGGTAGCAGAAGCGAATAATTGTCAGCGGGAATTTTGAAAAAATATTTGCCATTGTTTAGTAGGGGTTGGGGATCTGTACACTTTAGCCAGGAAGTGCTACAGTAATCGCTAGCAAGGGTGGCAGCACTGTACCGGCTTCCGGTGTCCATTAAAGTCAGCAGTGCTGCCGGGGCGAAAGGGAATTGACGAAAACAAGTACTAATTTTTGAACAATTAAACAACGCCAACTCATCTTCTACTATATGTCTATATAATGGTAAAATGTTTCTTAAGTTAACTTTTAAGATATGATTTAATCAATACCAACATTATTCCTTATCAATCGAAAAATATTCTTCTAAAATATATTAAATGGGACCTAAATGATCCAAGGAAGCCAAAAAAAAAACATCAAATTGCAATAAATATCAGATGCCATGTTTCATATCTAAATGCCTCATATATACCTGAATGTATGAACGTATTAATAAAAATTTTAATATAAGGTTGTAAAATAAGTTCGTAGCGTTTTTTACTGGTGATTTCAATAAAAACTTCAGATTCTTATAAATATTTTTAATCAATTACATATGACCCATTTTGACCTATTATGTGTTGCCATCTTTTAGGTAATTTTTTAATTCCGTTCTCCCTGAACTTCTCAGATTTTTGGGCGATTAACTCCTCTATGTGCGTTTTGCATTCCTCGAACGAATTAAAGTATTAACGGGAAACCAATTAAGAGAATTTTTAAGGGCTCGAAATAAGTGAAAATCTGTTGGGGCAAGGATCACATCCCAGCCAAACTTCAACTTCAACAGCGAGCTCAACTGGTCTATTGTGTGACGTCATTCTCCATTTAACAGACCAAGTAACACACTCTTAGCCATGTTACATGATATTTCGTTTTACCACGGCAAAATAAGGTAATTTTTTTCCATTTAACACGCTTTAACATGTAAAACTAAAGATCATGAATACCCCTTATGTTCTATAAGCTTGTTTGCTAATTTATTTTTTATTTTAATACAAAACCCAAGCCGAAATTTTCCTACAGACAAATATGCGGCACATAATTTTTCTTTCTCCTGGATTTAGTCTTTCTTTGAACCAATTATTAAATTGGTATTGCTAAACGATATCATCAAAAAGCATGAGCCCCTAGAACAGTCGAGAATACCCTTCATGTTATAATAAAAAGTGAACAATTTCCTAATAAAACTAATAAAAGTAGTGGTTTAAGGCTCAAATTAGAACCGGATTACAAAATAATACATTTGAAATTTTATTCTTTACTTACAACCTATATTCCCCCCTTCTAAGGGCATTAAATTGTGTTAATGTATGTTAAAAGAGCAGACCTCCAGCTTTCCAACTGAATTAACGTAGAAACGTGGAATTAACGTAGAAATTAGATAAAAGTTTGAACAATTAACATCGTACTAGGTATATAAAAGTCAGCTTTTAAATTTATTTTTATCGTTTATACAGTTTTTACAGCTGACATCCCAACCCATTCTATCACTTAACCTCACTACGTATATCGATAATACATGTCTATTGTCAGTTAATAATGATCCTTCCGTTATATCCCAAACTCTCCAATCCCACATCACAACCCTTGAAGAATGGTGCCAAAACTGGAGGATTAAAATAAATTCAAATAAATCCCTCTAAATCGCATTTATCCTTCATCGTAAACCCTCCTGCCCCACAGTATCCTTTAATAATACCCCACTTATTCCTGTCGAACAGATCCGTTACTTAGGAGTACGACTGATATAGAATCCTCATACAAGACTGAAAAAAACACGAAACTCGTCGATTTCTACTATTACACCATTTACAAGATGGTCTAAACTTCCAATCCATTACAAAATACTGATCTACATGACTGTAATAAGGCCTAGTGGACATACGGAATTAAACTTTGGATCTCTATTAAACCATTGAATTCTTCCCGAATCCAATCCTGTTAATATGTTGCTGAATAAGCCAGAACCAGATACCAACGCTTCCATGATAAACTTCCTACCCACTCAAACCCACTTGTTTCTAACCTGGCATCTCTTTCATTACCTAATAACTCTCCTAGGCGAAAAGAAGATGGCCACTAAAAATAATATTGGAATTGAATTGGTAGATTCTCCACATCTTTATATTATGTAATTTTATCACTAACAGTAAATTTACTTTTTTGCTTTTTTTAGTTTTTTTTTACTTTATATTTTATTTAATTCATTAAATTATTTTATTTTATTAGTACTATTGTTTTGTTTTTTTTAAACTTATTTATCCATTCAAGTGTTTCCTATAACCGGTTTTTTATTATATCTTCCTTTTAATCTACGTGTTAGTCTTATTCTCGTAAAATCTATCTATTTGTTTGTTTTTGGTAAACTGGTCTACTGCTGTGCTGATGGTCTGATCTCACATTGCCGTCTAATATTGAATTTGTTTAGCGTGTCACTGAAGAGGATCTAGGAGGGTGAATTCCGGAGAGCGAATTTGTTGATCGGGTGAATTAAAAAATTGTGAAAGGGTGAAATTGGAGGAGCGAAAATGAGAAAGAAAAATAGGAATGAATTGAAACATTTGTATTTGTTGTACAGACCGAAATTGATTGTAAAAGAAAACTGTAGGGGAAAAAAATTGTTTATTATATCTTATTATTGTATCTCCTTTTTTCTGATTATACCATGTATGTGTAATTTATATATGTCCGATTACGGATTGATAAGAATGCTGTGATAGCAACCTAATGTATTTAGGCAGCATAGATAAATAAAGTATTTCTCTCTCTCTTTTCATACAGTTTTAAATAAATTATAAACAAAAAAATGTTTGAAGAAGAGAAATAAAATATATTTTAATAATCAAGAAATATACCATTTAGCCATTCATACATAAATTTTAATTGATTCCGTTTAACATTGCAATGACAATCAATTAAATCGAATTAAAATTCCATTCTAATGCCGAATGAATATTCAAGTCAGCCCGAGGTCATTCATCAATCTGCTGATTGATAATAAAAATGTTAAACATTAAATTAAAATGTATTTGAATTCCGTCCCATAAAAATGAAAATTATCGATCAACCTGGTTTAATTATCGATGGAATAATTAATTAATTTCATTAATTAAAAAAATCAATACAAATATAACAGAAAGTGTCAAATTTATTGAAATTTAAATATTTCAAGTATTTTTATATATCAATAATTCACGACACCTCCCCTCCCCCCCAAAAAATATGTTGGTGAAAACATTTATAATAAGATAACTACCTTTTTTCACCCCAATTTTTTATTACATTAATGAAAACTATTTATGATTACTAGTCAAAATTGATGAGTCTGCAAAGTATAGGTAGGGGGGATAAAAACTGGCGGTTTTTTTAAATTTCATTCGGAGCAGAATATCTTTATTACTACTAATAACGCTATAAAATCTAATAGAATATCATTTAAAGTGGAGTCAATTAGCTAAAACATGAGCTCTAAAAGAAAGAACTATTTACGTGCTATAGTTACCGAAATATAGCTTTTAAAAAGCAGAATTTCATAAAAAATGCAATTTATTTAATTAGTTTAAGTTAGTGAATTTATTTTGAAAAAACTATATCTCAAAAATCATTAGTCGTACAGATGTCTATTAGAATTCAAATTAAAGCCAGTTTGATAAACTATAAAGTAGTTTATAATGTAGGAGTAGTAGTCTTTATGATATTATTCCAAAATAAATTCAAACAATGTTAATTTCTAGTGGTTCGTATAAAATTTTTGAAAATGTTATGAAAACTACTACTCCTACGAAGATGAACATCATATACTACTTTATAGTCCATACAATTAGCTTTAATTTCAGTGCTAATAGACATCTGTACGTCCAAGAGTTTTTAAGATATAGATTTCTCAAAATAAATTCACCAACTACGGACTTTTTATGAAATGTTCCTTTTTCAAAAAACTATGTCTATTAGCGCTCATATTTTAGGAAATTTACTCTACTAAAAATTATGTTCTCTTAGATTTTCTAGTATTGTTAGTAGGTTTAATTTTATAGAGCTCCGAATGAAAAAGTATTTTTTTATTAACGTTTTGAAACAGCCGCTATTTTTTATTTCCCTACATATACTTGGCAGACTCATCAATTTAGACTAGTAATCATGCATAGTTTTCATTAAAATAATCGGAAACTTGGATGAAATAACTGGGTTTTTTTCCCGGCTCTTGTACTATAAGCTATGCTTGAGATTGGCCGGAATGGCCGAAACGTTAAATATGTTGGGACTAAATGGATATTTTTATTATAATTGATAAACATTTTTTTTTTCATAAATATGGCCTTCCCTGTACTTCAGATTTTTTTGTTAAATCACAAATATAGCAATAACTTCCAACAGGAGACCGCCAATCAACACAAAACCTAGTGATGTAAGTAGGCCATTAAGTGAAAGTTGTGTGATACGCGCACCGCACCGGTTTTTTCCCGTTCCGTTCCTGTTTTGGAACCGGTACAGAAATGGAACTTTTTTTTGCAACCTATCACGACAGTTCACAACTACTTATACCGGTCCTCACAAATTATCCAATAACCTCAACGGTCCCACGGAAACTTGGACAACTTTATAAGGTTATAAGGTAAACTTTCTGATCGCTTTATAATACTTTAATTATATAGTATAATCAGACCAATTTAGACATATGGAATTGAGCTCTGGGGCTCCACCAAACCATCAAATTCTTCCCGCATCCAATCGTTACAATCCAAAATCCTACGTAAAATCCTTGATGCTCCTTATTACGTCACAAATAAACTCATTCATAAAGACCTTAACATCCCATTCGTTGCAGATTTGACCCAAACCAGATATGCGTCTTTTTATTCCAAACTCCTTAACCATCCTAACCCATTAATTCTTAATCTTTCATCCTTAACAATCCCTGATAATCCTCCGAGGCGTCTGAAAAGAAGATGGCCACGAGACCTTCTGGTTTAAATTAATGTTTGAAGTACCACCAATGGGTGGTTCCTTCCCAAGATTTTCAAGTGTAAATGAAACATACTACATATTTACCTATTTTATTATTTTGTAAAGTTGTAAATTACAGTAAATAAACAATAAAAAAAAAACTATATAGTAATTAGATATATTTTTAAAAAATATTTCTTATTCGAATTTACACAGAACCGAATAAAACGAATAATTATAATTTTTCTACTACAGTAACAGTTTTTAAATATGAAAAATTATAAATCCTCATTATTATATTATTGACGTTCAATAAAACTAATTTTTTTTCTTGAAAGGTAGTTGACCGTATGTAATAAATTGTAGGAACATAGTCCTTAAATAGTAGATTGTGGCCAATAAATCTATAATTGAAGATATGTACAGTAAAAATTGATTATTTAACCAACGTTTTGTCCCACTTTGCAGGGCTGAGTGCAAGAAGTTTCATTTATCTTCATTCTGTAACTTCTTGTACTCATCCGACAATGGTTACCTGTCAAGAGTTAATTTTTAACATTTTGAACCTTTATTGACCTCCACCCGCCTATCTTCAATTCTTTTTTCTATTTAATAATTATTTTTGAAGGCCTAACGAACCCAGAGGTTCAATGCCGATACAACCAATCGTTCTCTACATACATCTTTCCAGTAATGCCTCTCCAAACCCAGTTCTACTACATTAGTTTTTGCGCAATCCTCCCATCTAAGTTTCGGTCTACCCCTCGGACGTTTACACTTCGGTTCAGTGTTTATTAACATTAGGATCCGCTCGTTACTAAGTCCTACAACCTCATAAATAGCTATGCTATAACATTTTATATTTACAGGGTGTAGTTCCCTTGATTCAGAGTTTAATGCCTTCTGAATTCGCCTGTTAATTCATCCATTTTTTGGTCCGAATATTTCGTAAATCAATTTGAATATTACGTAATCAATTTTCCCTGACAAAAGATTTAAGTGACAAAGTGATTATAAATTAATTATAATTTAAAGAAGTTCCTAAAATAATTTATTATAAGAGTAGTATTTTGGAATATATAATTAAAATATTTATTCAAATAATATTATTTCAAAATTTTTTTGAGACAAGGTAATTATTTATTAAATAAAACCACAAATTGTATCCAATACTGTCTCAACACTTTATTTCTTACTAGTCCAACGTTTCGGCTATTCCAGCCATCTTCAAGGACATCTTTAATACAAATCTCCTCCTCACATTAATTTATAATTTTTATTGCAGGCTATTCTGCCCAGGTCATTTTTTTCTTTTCATTTTAATTTCAAACCTATTTATTTAAATTTTAAAACCATCAACCTCTATTTCTCTCTATACAATTATTAACAATATAAAATACACCACCATATAACAAACTATTTATAACCTCCCCTTTTTTTTTTAATTTTTTTTTTTTTTATTTGTGGTTTTATTTAATAAAATATTTATTTTTTAAGGAATCAACGTTGAAGGTGATGCTTGCCTAGTTATCTACACGTTACCAATCTATTCTAACCATGGTTGGGGTCAAGTTTTTCATTTGGTGGAACCACCATTTAATGAAAAAGTCAACGCCCCAAGGCCGGATACGAACCGGCATCTTCCGCAGACCTCAGAACTACAGACTCGGGCCTAACCCCTGAGCTACGGTGCGGGTCTAAAATAATTTTAAAAATAAAAAGTAATAATACGTTAGAAAAAAAAAAATTCAACTTCTAGGAAGAAGGATATTCGTCATTGCTTCGTTTTTTTTTTTTAGTTTTCAGGTTAATAAAAAAAAAAAAATAAATAAGAATAATTGTTTTTATCGATTTCTGTTTAGATCAGTACATTACTTATCGATTCTTCGTTGCATAACCTCAGTTATGCAATGCAATTAACGAGGAGAATATGGGACGGTGAAAAGAAGTAAATTGTAGGTAAAAAAAAGGTGTTTAGTTTAGCCGAGAAGGTTGAAAACTGGGACTCACGTAGGGGACCCGGCAAGAATACTTAACTAGCTCCGTCAATGGAACTGTTTGAAGCTTCGGAATATTTAGGAACTCTTCTAGCCATCTCTTTGGCTACTTCTCTTCTACCAACTCAATATTGTAATATTTTTGTATTATTTAAAGAAATAAAGCATTTAAATTTATTACAAAATTGTTTTTTAAAATAATAAACGCACCAAAATTAAATCAAGTAACATTTACGTAAAATTTATTTTAGACGTTCAGACTTCCCTCAGCTTTATAAGATTCCACCTAGGGTCATTAACTGAAAATGTGTAAATCATGCATCTCAATCCCTCATGTATGCGCCGGTACACCGAAAAGGTGGTTGGGTGGTTGGGTATCCTGATGATTTGGTATTATTGGGTAAGGGCGGGGGAACTATAGAACTAAATACAACTACGTTGATAAACTCTAGTAAGGAACTAGCTCTCAAAATAAATGCTGATAACACAAAATATATGGTTAGCTGTAGAATTTTTTTTTTTATACCCTCCTGTAATGATGTTAGTGGGTATTTGGTACGTACATATAGGAGGTATGCTATATGTATAGCTGGGTGTTAAGGATATCTTGGATTGCCTTTTGGCATTATAAGGTTAGGTGAGGGGTCCAATGAAGGTTGGTTGGCTTACGCTAGTGGATTATTGGAACGGGGAATTTGCTGTAGAAATGGGAGTGATTTCGATGATATAATTAGTAGAAAATACATTTTAACGGGTAGATAAGTTTAAGTATTTGGGTAAACTCCAATAAATCCCACCAAATCACATTTACCATTCGACGTAAACCCATGACCTCTTCCCCTACAATATCCTTTAATAATACCCCACTTATTCCTGTCGAACAGATCCGTTACTTAGGACAACATCTCGACAAACGACTGACATAATATCCTCATACAAGACTAAAAAGACAAGAAACTGCTCGTAGATTCCGACTATTGCAACATTTACTAGACAAACGGTCTAAATTGCCAATCCATTACAAAAGACTGATCTACATGACTATTATAAGGACATACGGAGTTGAGCTTTGGGGCTCCACTAAACCATCAAATTCCTCCAGAATCCAAAACTTTCAGTCCAAAATCCTTCGTAAAATCCTTAATGCTCCTTACTTTGTCACAAATCAAGTAATCCATCAGGACCTCAATATTCCATATGTTGCCGATTTGGCCAGAACCAGATACGGTCCCTTCCATAATAAACTTGTTTCTAACCTGGCTTCTCCTTCAGTACCTAATAATTCTCCTAGGCGTCTGAAAAGGAGATGGCCTCGAGATCTTCTCTAGAAATGTTATTGGAGTTCTATCAGTGGGTAGACTCTCCACATGTTTTTATCATGTTACTGTGTCACCTACAGCAAATTTACTTGTTGTATATATGTATTTACAGTTGTAAAGATCAATAAATAAATTATTAAAAAAAAAAAGAAAAAAAAAGTATTTAGTTCTAAGTTAATTAGGAAAAAATAAATTGATGAGGAAATGAAAGCGAGATTAAAGGCAAGAAATACTTGTTAATTTACGATTTTGAAATTGCTTAGCTTGCGCCTTCTGTCCAAAAACTGAATGTATTTTTTTCTTCTTTTTTTTTTAATATAAGACAATCCACCACGAAGATGATGTTTACCTATGTATACTAACTGACCTCTCAGGAACATTCCTAAAATCATCATATTCATACTAAAATATATAAGCAGATTCCATAGCAGTACTCAATATTAAGAAACATAAAAAAATAAAAAATAAAAATGAGAGAGAAGAGAATATATATCAGTGACAAAGATGTAAATAAATCAAATTAGTTATATATATATTCGTACATATCTGTTTTTTTAAGGTTATCCAATATTTTCGGAATATGAAGGCTGTTATTTTAATAAAGTTGCCAAATGGTATGGCAATAACAGTTAATGGTAACTTACACAGTCTACATGTTGGTCTAGATGTCCCTGACAGTAAGTCTTGGGCTCTACTGTTCTTTATGAATACAAAACGTGGGAAGAACATCGCCTTAAGGTTTTCGAAAATAAAGTATTACCTAAAATATTCGGACCTAAAAGGGCGGGTTAATTAGAGAATTTATAAGGCTACATAGCACTGATTTGGGGGAACTGTACCCGGTAAATACAATTTAGGTTATAGCATTCTGGCGGGTAAGGTTGTAGGACATAATAAGGATTATTTATTGTAGTTAGTAGAAAGAAATAAAATAAAAACTGTAGGTCCAGACGTTGTTTAAAAGCGTCTAGAAAATGTTTAAAGGCATAGCTTGGAGGGGAACGTGGCAAGATGATTTGGGCGGGAAAGGAGTGGCTAGGCCCCTTGGATTATTCTAGACCACCAACCAGGCGTTCAGTCGCTTGATTCAATTCTGCAGAGACAGACTTTGTGGAGAAAAAGCGCTCTGGTCTATTACCAGTCAATCAACCGGCCATTAACCTGAATATTTAAACCTATATACCTGTTCAAATTTATTTCCTCTTATATCTATATCGTCGAAATTGCTCACGTTTCTACTGCTTACCATATATTTTGTTGGATCAGTATTAATTTCAGGATCTGGTTCCTTAAAAAACTTTATCATCGCAATTTATTTAGTTTTATAGTTTCCTCGTCCTCATTCAATAATACCAAATTTTTTTTATTTTTTTTTTATTTTTTTTTTTTTATAGATATTACAATCTGCCACACAGTTCTGGGCAATAGGTAATATTGATGAATGATCTCATACATACTAAAATAAAAATAAGTAAAAAAAAAAAAATTAAAAATAAAAATAAAAAATAAAAAAAATGAAATAAAATAAAAAAACTCTTAAAATATATACAAACAAAAGAATAGACAAGTGAACATAATCAGACTATCTGTATGAAAAATAAAAAATAAAATAACATACTGATAAAATAATATATACAATAATACCAAATTATCAGCATACCCAAGCACGGGTACTTAACCACCTTTTCGGTACTGTCAATTATTTTTTTGAACACCTTAGTCATAAATTTTTTTTTTCATTCCTTATAACATTTGTACACAAATACCCCTTAGCTAAAGTTGGGTAGGGTAATCATTAATATATTCATGAGTACGTAAGCGAAATAAACACTAATTTAAGTGCAAAAAAAAAACAACAGGCACGAAAATAAATTTGTTGTTTAGTGTCTAAAATTTAAAATGCAAGTAAAATTTTTAAATTCTGAAGGCGTAATTTGTATTTATTTTCTGCAGGAATACAACGCTTCCCTACTTTCGGTAGTTAAGAAGTAATAAACAGAACGAACAATAAAAACTAGCACAAAAACTCCTATAATCAACATCTTTTATAATTTAACTTACCATCAGAGGATGTGGTGGCTCCATCTACAGTCTCCATATAGTGCGCCTTGCAGAGCACCCTGTCTTCATGGAGGGCGAACTCTTCGCCGGTGGACAGCTGCCTCTTGCAGGCCTCGCAGGCGAAGCAGGCCAAGTGGTAGACGTGTTCCCTCGCCTTTCGAACCCAGTCCCTCGAGGATATGCTTCGCGAGCATTTGGAACATTTGGCTCCGAAACTTCTGTAAAAAAAAAAAAAAAAAGATAACCTAGTCAATCAAAAATGAAATCACAAAGGATAAAAACGAGAATAAAATCCTTCCATGGTTCTCTATATCTGCCAAAGTTTGCAGAAAATATAACACTTGGAATAATCCACTATCACAGGCATGTTATGAGATCAAAGCAGGAATGATTCAGAGGAGGGTCATCCACGTATATCATAGAGCTCTTATACATTTAACATTTAACATGACTTTAAGTAGGGCTGCTCACAATCATGTAGTTATAACATTTAACATGATAAAACATATAATTTATAATCTCAAACAACTCTTGAGACTAGTTAATTTTGTTAAAATAAATAATTTAATTTCTATTCATTTTAGTCTCAACACATTTTATTTTTCTTAAAAGCCCGAGGTTTTGGCCAATCCGGACATCCTCAGGGACAATCTTAATACAATTTTGGAACTAAATGATTTAAAAACTCAACTTCATGAAGGCTATTCTCCCCGGTCAAAACAATTTCTAATTAGTCAATATTCACATTAAAATCAAATTTTTTTTTTTAATTATTTATTTAATGTAATTTACAACTGTACAAAATAATATAATAGGTAAATATGTAGTATGTTTCATATACACTTGAAAATCTTGGGAAGATTTAAATTAGAATTACATTACAACATTAATTTAAATTAGAAGGTCCCGTGGCCATTAAAATCAAAATTAAAATTTATTTATCACAGACACTATTTGTTGAAACTTTATCACAACAATGTGATAAATGAATTTTAATTTTTGTTTTACTTAGATCAAATTTACTAAATGTATTATAATGTTCAGTTGTAATTAGCAATAAATAAATATTAAAAAAATTTGGTTTTCATGTGAATATTGACTAAGTAGAAATTGTTTTGCATTGGGCAGAATAGCCTCCATGAAGTTGAGTTTTTAAATCATTTAGTTCCAAAATTGTATTAAGATTGTCCCTGAGGATGTCCGGATTGGCCGAAACGTCGGACTTTTAAGAAAAATAAAATGTGTTGAGACTAAAATGAATAGAAATTAAATTATTTATTTTAACAATATGATAAAGCATTTTATATTTAACACATCATGAATACCCCTATTGTACATAAAATATGTAAATGTAGTAACTTGTAGTTGTGTCTAGTGGTTATTTTTGATTTTTTTTTTTTGTTATTTTATTGTTATATTAGTTTCAAATTTGACTTATTATATTTTATCCTTATTTCTTCATTTACATAGTTTTATTATGCTTATTTTATTTATCTTTCTATTTATATGTACATAGAGATTTTATTTATTTTTATGTAATTTTTGAAGACGATGAACAATGTCTCTAATGGTAGAAAAAAAACATGGAGGACCAAGAATGTCAAATCCGAAAAATGTAGAGCGCCTTAACAGGAAAAGTGAAGAAACCCTACGCCAACAGGATGATGCAAGATAACAAGTTAAGAACTACAAGAAGGGTCTGTCATTTGAAGTAGTAAAGTCAAAAAGTACTAACATTTATTAGTTCGATGTACTAAATACATCAAACACAAAATAAAAAATTAGATGAAAGGAATATGGTCCGGGTGCGGTCAAAAAAACTCAAATATTAGAATTATACTATTTTATTGAGCCAACGTTTCGCCCCACGTTGCAGGGCTTCGTCAGGGCTAAAAAAGATACAAACACAAACATAACGGTGGTTAAACAGACGAGCACTGCGGCGGATATTGCCGTTACTAGTGTTGGTATCTTGAGGGCCCCGTGTGTTTTAGTCCTGACGAAGCCCTGCAACATGGGGCGAAACGTTGGCTCAATAAAATAGTATAATTCTACTATTTGAGTTTTTTTGACCGCACCCGGACCATATTCCTTTCATCTTTACACACGGTCAATCAATAATCTTCCAGTAAAAAATTAGATGTGTGATTATTAAAACAAAACAGCGATCCGATAAGACAATGAGAAGTTGCAATAATCATATTTAAAAACATCATATCTTTTCAACACGAGGTTTTTAATTTCTTAATATGTTGTAGATGGCTTAGTAAAAAAAAAATAATGTTTTTCCACAAGCTATTGCATCAAAAAGTAGAAGGAAAATAAAAAACATCTTGAGAGAAGCGACGGGCCTGGTATACTAATTATTCCAAGTAATTAATTATATCTGTTGACCATTAATTTATTGGACCAGTTAGCTGACCGGGTTTTAATTGGGAGATTTACATTTCCAATCTGTGAGGTCCTTCTTATCTCGAAGCAGTGCGTTATGTCCATCAAGTGGGCAGTGACATCCGCTCCTACCTCATTCTAACAACAGCCTTAAAAATAAAGCTATCGATTGTTTAGACAATGGAGCAGTGATCACGATAACTTAAGAATGTGGGTTATTAAAGATTTTTTTATCAACCAAAGAACTTTAAAATTATTTGGTACTTACGTATTAAGGCCACCAAAGCAAAAATTCTGCTAATGCGCCAAACTACACCTAAAGTTTTTGCAACAAATTATAGAATAAAAAACTTCACGTAAAATCAAAACACTTTAAAATTTAAAACATTTTATTTATGTAAAGTAGTCAATCGGATTTCGGTGGGGAAATGGGTCGATATGGAATTTAATATAGATTCAAAACAGTCTTTATTTTTTTATAATCTTAATATTTTCTTAAGACTGGTAATTCTTTTATAAATAACTCAAATACTATCCAATTATAGTCTCAAAACTTTATTTCTTTTATTCGTCCAACGTTTCGGCTATTCCAGCCATCTTCAAGGACATCTTTAATACAAATCTCCTCCTCACATTAATTTATAATTTTTATTGCAGGCTATTCTGCCCAGGTCATTTTTTTCTTTTCATTTTAATTTCAAACCTATTTATTTAAATTTTAAAACCATCAACCTCTATTTCTCTCTATACAATTATTAACAATATAAAATACACCACCATATAACAAACTATTTATAACCTCCCCTTTTTTTTTTAATTTTTTTTTTTTTTATTTGTGGTTTTATTTAATAAAATATTTATTTTTTAAGGAATCAACGTTGAAGGTGATGCTTGCCTAGTTATCTACACGTTACCAATCTATTCTAACCATGGTTGGGGTCAAGTTTTTCATTTGGTGGAACCACCATTTAATGAAAAAGTCAACGCCCCAAGGCCGGATACGAACCGGCATCTTCCGCAGACCTCAGAACTACAGACTCGGGCCTAACCCCTGAGCTACGGTGCGGGTCTAAAATAATTTTAAAAATAAAAAGTAATAATACGTTAGAAAAAAAAAAATTCAACTTCTAGGAAGAAGGATATTCGTCATTGCTTCGTTTTTTTTTTTTAGTTTTCAGGTTAATAAAAAAAAAAAAATAAATAAGAATAATTGTTTTTATCGATTTCTGTTTAGATCAGTACATTACTTATCGATTCTTCGTTGCATAACCTCAGTTATGCAATGCAATTAACGAGGAGAATATGGGACGGTGAAAAGAAGTAAATTGTAGGTAAAAAAAAGGTGTTTAGTTTAGCCGAGAAGGTTGAAAACTGGGACTCACGTAGGGGACCCGGCAAGAATACTTAACTAGCTCCGTCAATGGAACTGTTTGAAGCTTCGGAATATTTAGGAACTCTTCTAGCCATCTCTTTGGCTACTTCTCTTCTACCAACTCAATATTGTAATATTTTTGTATTATTTAAAGAAATAAAGCATTTAAATTTATTACAAAATTGTTTTTTAAAATAATAAACGCACCAAAATTAAATCAAGTAACATTTACGTAAAATTTATTTTAGACGTTCAGACTTCCCTCAGCTTTATAAGATTCCACCTAGGGTCATTAACTGAAAATGTGTAAATCATGCATCTCAATCCCTCATGTATGCGCCGGTACACCGAAAAGGTGGTTGGGTGGTTGGGTATCCTGATGATTTGGTATTATTGGGTAAGGGCGGGGGAACTATAGAACTAAATACAACTACGTTGATAAACTCTAGTAAGGAACTAGCTCTCAAAATAAATGCTGATAACACAAAATATATGGTTAGCTGTAGAATTTTTTTTTTTATACCCTCCTGTAATGATGTTAGTGGGTATTTGGTACGTACATATAGGAGGTATGCTATATGTATAGCTGGGTGTTAAGGATATCTTGGATTGCCTTTTGGCATTATAAGGTTAGGTGAGGGGTCCAATGAAGGTTGGTTGGCTTACGCTAGTGGATTATTGGAACGGGGAATTTGCTGTAGAAATGGGAGTGATTTCGATGATATAATTAGTAGAAAATACATTTTAACGGGTAGATAAGTTTAAGTATTTGGGTAAACTCCAATAAATCCCA